>NC_039278.1:12600768-12900768 GCF_003368295.1 Carassius auratus | reverse complement strand
CGCTCATGCTATTTCGGACAAAAACAGCACTTTTGTGATATTGCTTGATAAGACAAAAATTCATCTTCAGTGTTAGGGAGATATAACTGAGTTCTATAGGCTACATCATGTAGAGAGTTGCTGTCCTGCATCATATTCATCACCATTCAACTGAATAGATGTGTTTGGCTTGAAGCGACACTGTACAGATTGATCGGTGTATGACATCAAAGTCCTGCGAGAGCTTGTAGAGAGCAGACGTCTCTGCATGCTTTCCAATCACTCTCGCGGTACTTTGATGTCAAACACTGATCGGTCTGCGCAGCGCCGCTTCAAGTGGAACACACCTTATGAAACCAATGAACTAATTAGCTAGATGTTAAATACATTTTTTGCGATATGTTATATAAAGGCAAAAAAGTGCTGAATATACATGCATACATGGGGGGCGGGGGGGATTTTTATTAGCTTTTGCCCATTTGACAGTGACAAGGAATTATTGGATAATGATGTTGCATAGTTTGCCAAAAGCCTCATGTGGTTAGGCCTGTGCAGAGAAATGTTTTTCCCTTTTTCATCTTTTTGCGTTTTTGAGGCTTTCTTGAGTGACACCTCATCCATCTGGTCTGAAGCCCACACACTGAGGTGGCACAGCGAATCTCATGCTTGGAATCGGTGTTTCTGACTGCCTATGAAGAAACCAAAGGGAGGGAGATGAAAGAAGATGGCGAGAGAAGCATCGAAGCAGATAGTCTGGGATGTTCTGTTAGCTTTTTCTCTCTCCATCACTCTTTCTGAAAAGCCTCCCATCAGCAGAAAAGCAGCATAAGGATAAGACAGTTTGCTGTGCGAAGGAAATTTGGTTTGTTAATCTGCAGGACAAAATCAATGAGGTTTTGCATGGCTGAAAGGTGTATACTAGAGAGGGGGGGGGGGGGGGTGTTTGAGCTATAGAGGTATGGAAGCAGCAAGAAGAGAAAGAAATATTCAAGAGAGTTTGAGAGAAAGAATGTCCTCAGAATTAATCATCATAAACCTGATTATTATAGCAAAATCCTCTGCCAGAACATTTCCTCTAATGGATGAAGCACTGCAGCCAACTTCCCTTTTAAAAAAATAAGACACACCCTTTCCCTTAAAAGAATATTCCAGTAGCTCATTTTTGGTTACCACATCTATGATTCATTGCGATTACTTAAGTGCATATATTCAATCTTACACATTTGTTGCAATACAAATAGCATTATCAGAAATCTATAACATTCAAAACCTGATTAATAACATTTATACAATTAATAAATTGACATCATATAACAAGACATTATACTGTCATTTTAATTCAATGAAATTAAGTAGTAGTAATAATAATAATAGGTATAATGTTTTGTAGACATGCAATTATTTATTCTATTTTATAAAAAAATACATAAAAAATACATTATTTGTTATTGGTTACTGATATAGATGTTTGGTCTATGTATATGCAGGTCACAACCCTTCCGTGTCTTGTCCTGGTATTCTCATGTGGATAGCAAGTTAAATTAACCTTGTTTAATTTTTCAGCTGGCCATGATGTGTGAAATTACTTTAGCTCCACATCCAACTTCCTTTATGAGATTAGATTATTTACTGTAAACATGTTTTCTCCACACACTGAGGGATGTGTTGAAATTGTTGTGGTAATCGACAGCATGCCACAGGTAGTAGTTAGGGCGAAAACAACGCCATATTCCTAAAGTTGCACTTTTTCAGTCTCTTTTTCAGTCTCACCGAGTTGCCAAATTTTATAGATACTGCCTCTGTTTTATGATTCTATTAATTCTTGAGCAATAAGCTATTTCAAGTCTTTGCCTGCTTGAATGATCATATTGGAAAGTGGGAGGAGAGGTAGCACATGGCCCAGTCCTCCCACAATGCTCTAATTAAGAGTACAACGTTGATTCTTTTCCAGAAATCTTCTGCAGTCAACATGTTTAATTGTATTTCATCACAAAAAGTGAGAATTGAACTTTTACAGTATTGAAAATATATATATATATATATTTTTTTTTCGTCCCCCAAAAATGATCTGGGCAATCTTTACCCACCCTCGTGTCTTTTCAAACATGTATGTATATTGTTTTTTATTCCGCTGAACACAAAAGATGATTTTTTTATTTTTTTTATGTCTCTGTGTTTTTGTGTATAAAAGGAAAGTCAATGTTAATTTGGAACCCATTAACTTTTACTGAAGGCAGAACACATTCTTCAAAATATCTTTTTGAGATTCCAGAGCCCAAAAAGGAAAGGGACTAATGAAAACTGACAAACTAAGAAAAGAAACCAAAGATGATTGTGGCAGGAGCTGTGTGCTTGCTTGCTAATATAAAGCTATAGCTTTATACGCCGTAGATGAATGATCATCTAATCATCCCTTCCATTGTTTTCATTCACTAATAGACCTTGAAATCCAAAACCATTATGAAACTGCATGTGTGGATTAAATTGTAAACAACACTAGTTGTGAACAAATAACCTAGAGTTTATAATTGCTGAACCTGATGTGCCAGCACCTTGTCACACCTGTCTTACCATTCATGTTGTCTTTACATGCATCTTTTAACATATTCATGAATGTAGCCAAAGCTCTGTGTAAACATACCCGCATATTTAAATCTCTAGATGAAGATATACTGTGACTTTCTGTCTTTTTTTTGTTTCTTCAGGATTTACAGATGGATTATGAGGAGGAATCCCCTAAAGGCTCCATCCTGGGAGGAAATAAGTAAGTTTTAAATTAATTAAAAAGTTTTAATTAAATTTTAATAAATTAATTAAAAAGTTAGGCAATAAAAATTAAATCCACCTTATAGTACATAAATAATAAAACACTTCAGTAGCATAAAACTTAAATAACAAAACATGTATACATTTTTGTAAATTAATTTAAAATATTTAACAATTATTTTCTGTATCTTTTTATATACGTTATCTTCTTTTAATGCATGCTGCAGAACCTTTATAGAGCCATAGAATCTGAAAACCGTGGGTTTGAGGAAACACTGCATCATCATGTTGTCAGCTTGATGTATTGTATATCAAGCTGTGTATGTTTTTGTTTCCCTGTATTCATGAGAAAGTTCATTCAGAGGTAAAGACACATGCAGGGTTTGTTCATGATGTGTGTGTGTGTGTGTTTATCCATACACCCATTTATCTCACACCTGACATTGCTGTCTTACTAGTGTGGCATTTCATGTTCCATGTAGCTTGTGTGGGATCTATATGACTGTTGTTCATTTATAATGTACACACCCGTGCCTTGTTGACAGTTTTTGCCATATAGTGAACAGAAGGTCGAGTGGCAGTGAAACCATTCCCTCTGTGTTTGTGTGAGCTCCTATGTGTGTTCTCAGAGGTGTTGCTCTCAGCTCTCGTCAACAGATGGGTCCCGAGCACTTTCGAGAGACACCCCCTCAGCATCACAATACATGTATATGAGCTCTCATCCACTCCCATTCAGTCATTTTCATGCACGGATGCAGAAATCAGCCTCTGTAAGGTTGAGGATAGACTCCGTAGCTGAAATAGTGGAATAGTATTGTCAGTATGAATGGTCCAGGTGCCTTTACTCTTTAGGTTATTGAATGCAATGAAACGAGAGGGCCACCCTCGCCTTAAAGGTAGAAATATAGCTATTTAATGACAAATTACAATGTTGCAGTATTTATTTATTTATATTTGGTTATTTTTATTTTATATAAAAAAAAAGAACTCCGTGTTCTTCCTTAGCTTTATGATGCAAAAATCCATCATTGTATTTTCTCTTGCATATGGTGCACGGAAATGTAATTTCCACATCTAAATTTTTGTAAGAACTACACAATGTGCAACATTATCATACAGTATCTATTGTAATTTAGTCTTGTTCAAGTGATGTTCAGCCAGTCAAATTTCATAGTTTGTGTATATTGGTTTTGGTCTGTGTAAATCTTATAGTTTTCAAGAAATGTAATCAAAGTAATGATGTCATAATTACAATTAGATCTTTCTTGTGCCTATTTACATACTGAATTATGGTCGGTCAGTTATTCTTTGCATGCAACAGAATTAATTCCAGGACATGTTGTGTTTTTTCTGTTTAACTGATGCAGAAACAAAACCTAAAACTTCTCGTGCTGCCTTGCAGGAACCGGTATTTTCTTGAGGAAACGTGACGCTTTTTTATCTACTGATTATTCTTGTATTTTAAATGCATTTTAGTCCAGAAAATCTTTAATATTCAATCATTTAAGTGCAGTGTATATAAACAACTTTGGAACAGAGGTTCCAGACAGCTGGAAGCAGACATTCTCTTAAAATTGAACAGCTAAACATTGGACTGTTTCCTGGTGTCACTGTAGACAAATTAGCTGTAAATGCTTTTTTATTTAGCCTCAAATCAATGAACGCTAGTGGATCCCTAGATGTGTTCTAAAATTGTTCATCATGTGTTTTCACTTGTGCTTTGCCATGAAAGACTCACCTGTTATGTACCATCTCTCTTTTTTTACAGGAGCCTCTTGAAATCTGTTGAAGAGGAGCTGCACCAAAGGTATGATGCCGTTGCTTTGTGTACTTCACTCCTCTGCTCTTTCATAGCTTTTTTTTTTCTTCGGCTTCCTCTCTCTCTATCGTTCTATCTTTTTGCTGCTCTGTTGAACTCTACCCGTACATCTCTCTCTCTCTCTCTCTCTCTCTCTCTCTCTCTCTCTCTCTCTCTCTCTCTCTCTCTCTCTCTCTCTTTGCATAGATGGTTTTTCATCTGATCAATATTTGATGTGACCTAACCTTGCCCTTTTGTGCTTGTCCAAGTGGAACCAAAGACTGATTTGCTTGGCAGTGCTGTGTTTGGGGATATGTGTTATTTTTTGCCACAGTATTAGTTTTCCATTCCTCGAGGGGAAATCAACCAGTTAGTCCCTCTAAATTAAATTTCCTCCAGATGCATGTCTAGATTGGTTTTTGGGATAGTTCTGTTATTAATTCACGCATTAAAATTTAGTTTTAAGTGGCCACCTTTAAAGGTAATGTCACTCAATCATCCTAAATCGCTGGATTATACATTATGTAGTTATGTAAGTGTATCTAAATGTTCACTTTGATATCATGATGTGTATAGGCTCATTCATGCAGGACATGCTCTTGTGATTATAAACAACTAGCAAAGTGAAATGGAACATCTTGAAACAAATTTCACGGCATCTTACATGATGCTCATCATAGCATGAGACACCCAAAGAGTCTAGTTAGTGCACATTTACATAGAATAACAGTGAAAAACTACTCCGAATGCCCTGTGTGAACGGCCCGTTAAAATTTGATCTTACCTTTGGGAAGTCGAGCAAAGTGTTGCTGCTTCAAATTGATAATCTTTCATCAATCAATCATTGAATGAGCACCGCAACCTTTTCAATCCTCATTAGGGGGCATGATGCTCATTTGGAGGATGATGATGAGGGTGACGATGAAGGTGATGATCATGATGATGAATTGCAACAGTAAGTTCCTCCTGATTCTATAGCCGATCTCTTCCTGCTGCTCTAGAGGTTAAAACGCCTAAAGATCACGATGCACTGGCAACATTTTGGTGTGAATACAAATACATTTTAATATTTTTTTCATCGTCCTTTAATGACACACGTGAATATTTTTCCATTTTGAGTTCTCTTTCGTTTCAAATACTGTTTTAAATGTCATCTGAAAATGTTTCCAGTATATCATGGCCTTTTAGTCTAATGGGAATCATTCTTTCATCCGTTTTCTTTTTGCTAGACACATCATCTCTTTTCTCCTTTATTTAGCAATGCAATGTCTAGCAGGCGTTTTAGAATGTTGCGGTTCCTCCAAGTGCCACTTTAGCAATTTTTCCAGGTTCAAATGCAAGTTCAGATCCATGAAACTTAGCCCTCTCTTAGTGATGCTGACAAGCTTTCTTCTACATTTAAAGGAATAGATCACTCAGAAATAAAAATGTTGTCATTATTCTTTCATCCTCCTGTTTCAAACTGAATGCTGCTGTAAGTGGCTACCAAAAAACACAATGTAAGAAATCAACATGACATTTCATCTTTTTCATTGTTTTCCATTCTTCATAAATGTTCTTTGAATTTTCCACGGAAAACTGTCAGCATACATGTTTGAAATAACGTGAGGCTGAATAAATAATAAAAGCATTTTCATTATAGAGTGAATTATTCCTAGTGCATTTGATTGCATGTTTGTTTGTTGTCTGTTTCCTGTCCTATATTGTACCCTGTTGGTCCAGTGTCAGATGAAACTAATCAAAGAGGTTTATTCACATCCTGTTAATGCTCTCAAATTATATTTGTTAGTTGTAGCATTATTAGCATAGTGATTCATCTAATTGAATTTCTGATTGGTTTTAGCACTAAAAGCTCCACTATGAGGCCTAAGTTCCCCCCACCACTTCCTCCCAAGGTAAGTATCAAAAAAGGTTTTATGGAATAAAAATGTTTTTTAATAAACCGTTTTAGTGTTAAAAAAGTCACACTCCCTTTCAAAGGTCTGGAGCCAGTGAGATTTTGTATTATTTTTATTCTGCATGGATGCATTAAATTGATCAAAAGTAACAGTAAAGACTTTTACTGGAAATCGTTTATTTAAAATAAGCTTTTGAACAGTTTTTTTTTTAAATAATTTTGAAAAAAATATTAAGCAAATGTTTTCAACTGATAATAATAAATGTTTCTTGAGTAGCAAATCAGCATATTAGAAGGATTTCATGTGACACTAAAGACAAAAATTCGGCTTTGCATCACAAGAATAAATTGCATTTTAAATTATATTCATATAGAAAACGGTTATTTTAAATTGTGATAATATTTCACAATATTACTGTTTTTACTGTAATTGTTTTAATCAAATAAATGCAGCTTTGGTTAGCATAAGAGACTTCTTTCAACAACATTTAAAAAAATCTTGCCAACTCTAAACTGTGAAGGGTAGTTTGTCTTTGTGGTGTTTTGAACAAAGTCTTTCTTTTGGCTTGAAACAAGCTTATCGGAAATCAGTGTAGAGCTTCTACAGTTTTTGTTTTTACATCCACTTTTTTAGTAGTTACTGTATTGATCTGACAGAAGTCGGTAGCATGCTGCTAATTTTGTTCTGCTGTTTCCAGCCGAAGCCCAGTCCCGGACCACATCAAAGCCTCTCTGGCGATCATGACGGTAACCAGGGCACTATAAAGCGCTGTCCGGGTCCTGAAAGCCCGACTCGCTCATCCACCAATGTACCCCCTCGACCTCCACCTCCTCGACTGTCTGCAAACAAGCTCAGCAGTTTAGGTAACGAGACCAGTCGGGAAGAACATGGCGCTTGGGAAGCACAGGGGGATGCTGGGATATGTAGTCAGTTCGACGAGAGGCTGGAGGTCTCATTTGATGAAGAGGAAGATCGTGATGAGGAAGGAGACAGTAAGACAGGCCCTCCCTTTTAAACTTAGTTAAGCCCCAGTCACTAAACCTGTCTCCAAACCGTCCCGTTGTTAGTTTCTTTAGTCAGATCGTAGTGAGATGTCATTCTTTCCTCTTGCCCTTTATAAAGAGAAACAGCGTCATTGGTGTTGGCATGTGAAAATGTCACACACCCACTGGAAGACATCCTGAGTCACCCACTCCACCCTTGTATTGTTTTCCTTGTCAAATGATTGTTCTCCTGTCAGTCATTGTTTAGATTGTCATTACACTTGTCTAGTTTTTGTTGTGTCTTCTAAGTATGGTAGCTACATATTTCAACAGTAGCTTAGTGAACAGTGCAGATAATGCTTATGTGAATGTAGACAGAAAGAACACTGTGTGCATCTCTTGTTGGATGCCTGTGTAAAAACATAAAGTGTTTAATATTGATGAAAAAACTAAAGAAGTATGCTATATCTTTTCTTACCCACAGATAATGGGACTAGCCCATCTGAACACTCACCCTCAACAGAGAGACAGTCCACAATGCCCCCTGCTGTTCCTACACCAAAGGACAAGAAAGACTTTCCGGTATGGCTTCACTTTAGTGAATTCCAATATTGATTCTTGTTACACTTATGATTCCTGGATGAAGAACATGTTTGCTGAGTGCAGCAGAGTTTTTTTTAATATATATAATAATTTCATATTTGAATACTGTTAGATCCCAGTGGTCTCAAATCACTATTCAGCATTTAATGCACAATCTCAGAAAAAATTTAGTTCTTCTTCTTATTGTGTAACACACACACACACACGTTTGTTTTTGTGAAAAGTGGGGACATCCCATAGGCGTAATGGTTTTTATACTTTACAAACTGTATATTCTATCGCCCTTCACCAACCCTACCCCTAACCCTAACCCTCACAGGAAACTTTGTGCATTTTTACTTTCTCAAAAAAACTCATTCTGTATGGTTTATAAGCGTTTTGAAAAATGGGGACATGGGTGACGTCCTCATAAGTCACCCTCTCCTTGTAATACCTGTGTCATACCCATGTCATTATACAGAGTTGTGTCCTGATATGTCGATATGTCACAAAAACATGCCCACACACACACACACACACACACATATATATATATATATATTTAAATAACTTTAATTGTATCAATATTATTATTTAATATATTATTAATAATAATATATTTTTGTTGTTATTGTTTAATAATTTATATAAAATATGTTAAAGATTTATAACAATATTATTTATTACATGACAACAATAATATAAACAATTAAATGAAATGTTTTAGTGCAATATAATAATAGGTAGGAATAATAACAATATTATTACATATAATTACATTGCATAATTAATATGTAAAAAAAAAACAATTTCATAATTATTATTATTATTATTAAATAGTGAAATTAAATTTGCATGTCATATTTTGTTTCAAGTTTATGTATATCAATTTGGTTCTTTTCTTTTTTTTTTTTTCAACAGAAACCCATCAGCAATGGTCTCCCTCCAACTCCGGAGGTTCATGTAAGTGGCATAGTTTTATTCAGCCATGCAGCTGCTGTATTGGGACTTAATTACTTGCCATGTGTTTTTATTTAAATTAATGTATGTTGCCTTTTTGATAGTGTTGTTTGTTTTTTTTATACTTCCATTTACATTTAATCATTTAGCAGACGCTTTTATCCAAAGCGACTTACAAATGAGAACAATAGAAGCAGTCAGGTCAACAAGAGAACAACGACAGTATACAAGTGCCATGACAAGTCAGATACTGTATAATATAAACCTTTTGAGCAGTGGTTGCATCTGCATTATCCGTTGTGTTGTATTTCCATGTCCAGATGGGAGCATGTTTCTCTAAAGTCTTCAACGGCTGCCCGTTAAAGATACACTGCGCTACCTCATGGATCAACCCAGACACACGAGGTGAGCTTGTCATGAAAATCTGGCTCATCTGAAATATGAATGTGTCCATTATTGTATCTATTGATGTTGTCTAATGAAGCATGTGCTGATACCACCTCTGAGAGTGTTTTGTTCTTCCATGTTCATACATTTCAGACCAGTATCTGATATTTGGAGCAGAGGAAGGTATTTACACGTTAAACCTTAATGAGCTGCACGAGACGTCCATGGAACAGGTGTGATTTTACTTTTCACACATTTTCAAACAAATGGTTTTCCTAATAATTAAGTAAAGGCATTTTTTTTTAATTAAAAAATGAAAAAAAGAAACATGTGTTGGTAAAGCTACAATTTTGTGTGATGTATTTGTATATCCTTATATTGTCTAGGTGTAACATGCTTCTTCAGTCAGTCATTTTGTCTTGTACTAAAGCTTTTTTTGTGTCATTCTCAGCTTTTCCCCAGGAGATGTACTTGGCTGTATGTCATGAGCAACAGCCTGCTATCAATATCCGGTAAGCCGTGCTTTAAAAAAAAAATCAGGTTTAGCTGTTCAGATTTAAAATTAGTCAGAGTGGGTTTCTATTTTCAACAATTGCTACAATTTTAGAATTATATTTTTAAGAGTTTTTATATTTCATAAGAGTCACACTTGACAATACAGAGTAGAACTGCTTGTACTGTGAAGATACTAGAATTGTTATCTGTAGTAACATCATGTCATATATGTCGAGTGTTACCTGACATAGTCCTGTATCCCTGTTTTGAATAATGAAATTGTGTTTTGGCAGGAAAAGCATGTCATCTGTACTCTCACAGTCTGGTGGGCCTATTTGAACATGCTCGACAAATGCAGAAACTCCCTGTTGCCATACCAACACATAAATTGCCTGACAAAATGATCCCCAGGTGAGTGTTAGGATCCCTGTGTAGTGTGTGAACTTAAGGGCATGACCAGTAGTCAAAATATAAATACATTATTTTACATTTTTATTCGAATTTCAGGAAATTCACAGTGTCCACTAAGATCCCTGAAACAAAAGGGTGTCAAAAGTGCTGTGTAGGTGAGCAGATCCCGTCGTTTACTTCATATATTTCTGAATTCAGCAATATATCGCTATAGGTATAACTCTGGATGATGTCATGGCTAGGCTATACTTTGGCGGTAGTTTTGGAAATGTTTTCTATCATTATGAATGTTTTTACTGTTTGATCACTTCTGATCAATTCAGTATGTCTTTGTTTGATCAAAATATTTATTTAATCTTATTTCAAAATTTTGAATCACGGTTTCCACAAAAATATGAAGCAACATAATTTTAGATCATCAAACAGACTTTCTTCAAGGTATTACATTGTGTTTTGTTTCCATGTGTTGCCTTGTTTATTCTCAGTGAGGAATCCGTATACAGGTCACAAGTACCTGTGTGGTGCCTTTCAGTCCAGCATTGTCCTTTTTGAATGGGTGGAGTCCATGCAGAGGTTCATGTTGGTCAAGGTAAGTTCCCATCACTAAAACATTGCTGTGTCTTATTTTGAAGGTTGTGTGCTCTGGAGGTTGCATTTGTTGGCCGCATGCATCATTGAGGCTGCCTCATTTCAGAAAAGTAATCATTACATTGCGAAGCGTGTAAGAGATTATAGTCATTTAAACCTCCCAAGGAATTACAGTCAATTTTCATAATGGTTACTTTTTTAAATGAGACCTCATCAATGAAATATGAGGCTTGGAATCAGCGTGTAGCATGTTATTAAGCCACATTATTAGCTATTCATGCTTCCGTTAAGCTTGTAAAACTGCTGATCTTCTACTTAAGACTTGTAATTTAAATTGCTTTACTTGGCATTTTCACTTGCACACTGTTCCACAATAAGCACCGTCTTGTTCCCTGCAGAGCATAGACTTCCCCCTGCCGTGTCCGCTGGAGGTGTTTGAGATGCTGGTGGTTCCAGAGCATCTGTATCCTCTCATCTGCATAGCTGTGAGCAAAGGGACAGAGCTCAACCAAGTGGTGCGGTTCGAGACCCTCAACCCCAGCTCTACCTCCAATTGGTTTGATTCTGGTGGGTACTTTTAAAAATGACACCATTATCACACTGATTAAGATAAGTCTTTACATGTATGAATCATTTAATTGCTTAACATTTATTAAAAAAATATTCATTTACATGAAACAAAAAAATTGCCTCTTTATGCAATTATTTGGAATGAAAGCTAATTAAATATATATATATATATATATATATATATATATATATATATATATATATATATATATATTTACTCTTTACTCTTTTAGGATTTTAGAAATGTTAAATTCTAGAAATTGTTGATGTTGTCGTTTCAGATACCCCACAGAGCTGTGTGATCCATGTGACCCAGCTGGAGAGAGATACAATTTTAGTCTGCTTAGATCGTAAGTACAGAAAATGCCATTAATTGATTAATAACAGATGCATGCATATATAAGAAAAAAAAAAGATCTAGTGATTAATTGCCTCTCTTCTTCCTCGCTAGGGTGCATTAAGATTGTAAATTTGCAAGGTCGGTTGAAGTCCAGTCGAAAACTCTCAGCTGAACTGACTTTTAACTTCCAGATTGAATCAATAGGTATAAAACCTTAGTACATTACCAGTGACCTCAAGTAAATATATCATATTTTCTAAACAAACTGAATTTAGCAATTAGTTTAGCATATTTAATTATTTTAAATATATATATATATATATGTGTGTGTGTGTATATATATATATATATATTACACATATATGTGTATATATGTGTGTGTGTGTGTAAATCTGTGTTATAATAACTCCCTCGCTCTATGCATGTCTCTCTTCCTCTTAGTTTGCCTTCAAGACAGTGTGTTGGCCTTCTGGAGGCATGGCATGCAAGGACGCAGCTTCAAGTCCAATGAGGCAAGTCCTGCTGTTTAAATGTGAGAGATGATGTACAGACAGCCTGTCAATAATATCACAAAAGTGGTTGGGACCCTGTGGTGTAGCAGACAAAAACACACCAAGGATATTGCAATATATATAAATTATGTATTATATTACAAATATTTGTAATTAAATTATTATATATACATAGTATTTCAGAGAGTGGTGTTGAGAGAAAAAAAAAAGTGGATTTCCTATATATACATAAATTAAATGACATATATATTTGAGCAATACTATTATTCTGTCCACTTTTTATATTCCAGATTACACAGGAGATTTCTGACAACTCAAGGATATTTAGGCTGCTGGGTTCAGACAGGTGAGAAAAAGCAATCCAATTACGGTATTAAGTCATTAAGTAATTTATATCATTCCCTTTATTACTGGTGTGCCAAACGCTGGTCATATGTTTGCAGAAAGGGCATCAGGTCATCTGTATTTGTTTTTATTTCATTCTTTATAGAGTGGTGGTTTTGGAGAGCCGACCAACAGACAATCCCACAGCACACAGCAATCTCTACATCCTCGCTGGCCACGAAAACAGCTACTGACTGCAATGAATTATGGGATAAAAACACTACACGCCAGTGTGCAATGTTACAAAAGCCTTTGGTTTCATGTGGCCCGATGACAACTGGCCACATCTCAGAAGAACCACAGATATACTGTTGTTGAACCACCGAAAGCACAGCGGAAGACTTGAATGGACGAAGATATTTAGATCTCAGAGAAATACTACAGTATGCACTTTCACACTAACCTGTTTTAGAGGCCTCGCTTCGGTTTGACTTGTAGCAGTTTTAATTTATTTACATGAAACACACACACACAAACAGGTTTTTTTTTGGCCACTACTCACACTTGACCCTAACCACACAAGTGCTTGAAGACAGGTATTTAATACATGTAAATACAGACGTAGTAATTTTAAGTACTCTTTGTATTGGTTGTGTAGATATCAGCACATTTATGTTGTACAGGTTTTTGGCAGCGTTGGCTATCATAAAGGACTGTGAGATGCTGGGTACTACTTAAAATTACATCTAGGACAGATAATTTTGTGTTAAATTCAATAGTTTAGGAATCACAATGCTGAAGTGCCCATCTTTCCAAGACTTGCCTTCTGAACTGTTGTTTTTATTAGTTTGTTTTTATTCTACTTTATTATATAAAGCCAAATGGTGTTTTTATTGAACAACTTTTAATTCAATGGCCCTTGTAATTGTTTTTAACTAATTGTGGTATGCACTCACTTCAAATTTGCACAGTTATAAAATGTTGATGTGTATGTAAGTGTATGTTTAAAACCATGCAGATAATAACATATATAGATATATAGACACATATTTTTTTGTAAATGTGTATACATGTATAATCTTAGTAAGCAATAAATAATTTTACATCATTTTAAATAAATCAGACTGCAAGACTGAGTTGACAAACTTGTGTGGATGACATCACTGTCTGCATCCAGCTGTTTGTGTGTAATTTGAGGGCTGTACACACTATTTGGAAGATTACGATGGAATTTGTGAATTGATTTAAGCAACATGGACTTGCATTAAATCTCTCTAAGAACTCTTGTTGAAAGAAAAGCAAATTCCACCATAAGAAAAGAAGAACATATTCCAAGTTAATACGATTATAGAATTTATTCAGTGTCAGTGTACATACTGTAAAATAAAATCACATGGTTTTACATACTGCGATGTCTTTCAATGTCTTTCGTGTTTTCATAATAACTGTATTTTGCTATCTTGGCAAAACAGTTAAATGTTTTGCTATCTACCCTTCTTACATCCATGATTTAGTACACATTGATTATCTATTTAGTAATATTTACTAATAAAACGCAAATATATATAATTAAAAGTCCTGACAACAGGAAGCTGGATCAACACCGGAAAAAGACTTTTAATTTTAAAACATTTTTTGCACAGATTTTGCTTCACGGTCCGTCTCGTCACAGACGTGGCTACGTCTAGTGTATTTAATTTTGAGAGAAACAATAATATCCACATGCTCAGGTGAAAGTTTATTCCTCAGTCTGATAACAATAAGAACGCACTTTGATCAGAAGTAATTACAATTTGTCAGATCAAGGTAAATCCAAACTTCGCGAGGCCAAATAATATCAACTTGTAAACACGCTCCACAGCGCCACCCAGTGGATTCTGGATGTAGTACTAACTGCTTAGGATTTATCATGGGTTCTGCATTCACGGCCAGCAAATTAACACGTAGTAAAATTCGAAGAGTGTTTAATAATAATTACAGACCAAATATTCGACTATTCGTGCACACCCCTAGATAAGACATACATCGTAATGTGAAATGCGAGACATACAGTTTAGCTGCTATTTGTTTTGATTGTATCTGTAAATTGTAAGACTCGTTTCTGCTATTAATGAATTGACATGTCTGCATAACAAATTCAAAGGCTTTTTATTCGTTGCATGCAATGCATAGATGAAAGATCTTGGTGGTGTAATTGTAAACATAATTTTGTACATGTGGCCCTGGAATGGCTTGAGTTGTACATTATAACAATATAATAAACATATTGCGTATCACTTTCCATTTTTTGACTGATAAGACCCACTCAGAAAAATGACTTTTTATTTATTTATTTTTTTTTTATGTCAGCCACACAGGAGTTGCCAGAGCAGTGGTGGACAGCCTGACCAAGAGCCTGGCTATTGAGTGGATTGACAGCGGGGTCCAGATCAACTCTGTGGCTCCGGTCAGTGACAGCTTGGAAACAATTTAAAAGCATGTACTGTGTTTGGATAGTGCTGCACATTCAGGGAGATGCTGAAACAAAGGGTTGAATTCCATGTTTGATTTATATTTCTCATTTGCATGTTCCTTTGGATAAATCCACAAAGTTAAATTGTAAATTTGCATACATTTGTTTAAATGCATAAATTAAATGTAGAAAACCATCCTCTCCTGAAAATGTTAAAAGTAAGTTTTTACTTAATTGCATGTGTTTATTCTCTGTGGTGTAATTCTAATTCAACTTTAATGTAAACTTGTTTTGTGTTTTTTGAATGTAGGGAACTATATTCTCCAAAACTGCAATGGAAATCTACAAAGATGTTGGCCCATCAATGTTAAAGATGCCAGCGCCATTTAGTCTGGCTTAAAGACTCTGTGTTCCTGAGGAGGAAACGTATGATGTTGAGGTTTTAAAATTATATACAATATTTATAGCTATATGTATTTATATACACTACCGGTCTAAGTTTGGAATAGTTAAGATCTTTAATTGTTTTTTAATCTTTTATGTGAAATTACAAAACTGGTTATTAAATAACCTGAGATTTAAATATTTACTTTAATTGGGTCAGGTATCTACAGCTGTATGTTTCTTGCTGTCTCCAGCTGCCAGTTGCAGTACATTACTAGATCAACCCTGAAACGTGATGCAGGACAGAGCCTCTACCACTCGGTGTGGGAAATACCAGGTACCCATTTCCTGGCCAGATGATGGCATAATACATGCTGTTATTGCGAAATCAAAAACGGATGTTGACTCTTATTATTTGAGTATGCAAACGCTTTCTGTTTCAGTTTCTCTCCAGTCAGATCACACTACCTGGCCTCCAGCCCCAGAGGGAGAAAATACAGACATGTTTAGAGAAATCATGGCCATAACCAAATCCAAGCTGTGAATAACAAAACAAGTCTAGACCGTCAAACAGCTGCTCTTCCTCACAGTGTGGGTGTACCACAAATGTTTTTGTTTTGTCTTGTTTTTTGCTAGGAATTGACTGTGGCCTTTAAATGATGCCCACTGAATTGCATCATTCTCATAGTAAAATGGAACTCTAATAGTTCTTTCAGAATTGTTTAATCAATGTAAATATGTGTAATAATATGATATTGTGAATGTTTGTAATTGTAAGATTTCTATTATATACAGTAGGTACGGAAAGTATTCAGACCCCCTTAAATTTTTCACTGTTTGTTATATTGCAGCCATTTGCTAAAATCATTTAAGTATTTTTTCCCCCCTCATTAATGTACACATAGCAACCCATATTGACAGAAAAACACAGAATTGTTGGAATTTTTGAAGATTTATTAAAAAAGAAAAACTGAAATATCACATGGTCCTAAGTATTCAGTGGGAATAAATGATTAATCAGATTTTCTGGCATCTTACTCGGAGTTGGGTTGCTAGGCAGAGCTCTGCATTAAGCGAGCACGCGCACGCCGCTGATTGGCCAAACATTGGGCATTAGCGGCGCGAGGGGGGATGCGCTGTCTTCTGCGTGGCACTCTCGTAAAGAATAAACACCGCGCTAAAATGTTACACATGGTGAGGACTTGCAGACGATAAACTGAATAATCTAACGACCTCTACTTTTGTTTGGGAGTTTATTCGAGGTAAGAACTGTGTATTCTAATATCAGTAAATCAGATAGTACGCGTGGGGCGTGGCTTGAGATAAACAGTGCCAGCTCCTAAAATGCGATGTATTGCAATGCAGCTCAAAACAAAGTAACATGTATAGCAGGCGGTTGGGGCCTCTCTCTCTCTCTCTCTCTCTCTCTCATTCTAGAAGGAAACCTCTTAAAAGATTGATTGACACACCAAGCAGGTGTGTCCAGCTGCATACTGACATCATAGGAGTCTCTCTGGCTTCACAGTCATGAGTGAAGGGGCATCTGGAGACATCACTGGTCTGGAGCTGGAGGGAGCGACTGGGACAGAGGAGACCCCAGTGAACACGCTCCAGAGGTCAGCAGAGGAGGAGGGAACCACCACCAGGAGGAAAAAGAAGAAGAAAAAGAAAGAGATCGTCTACCGCTCTGACCTGGAGGTGGAGGATGCTGGGGAGGGAACCTCGGCAGATGTGGACGGAAGCTTTAGTCCTGGACTTTACGAAGGTGAAAAAATATTTTGGAGTGAGCTGTAGAGGGATGCTTGTTTAAGTGCAGTGAAATCCATCATTTGTTTACTGTAATGGGTTAAAACATGACGGCACCATATCACGTGTGCTTTCTATTCAGAATACACCATGAGTAATAATCCTTATGTATATTAAATATAACGTGATTTTATCTTTTATGTTTTATCCTTGCTGATCATTTTATGTTAGTTATCTAGGTTTTTTTTTGTCCTCTTCATTTTTATAAGAAAAATCTTGAAATATCAGGGAAGTATATATTTGTAATTACCAGTCCTAGAAAAGGTGGGTCTTGCGAGTTAGAAACATTAGTAGACCTAAATTTTATATACTATCATCATTAATTAATTAATTAATTATTTTTTTTAAGAAAGTAATACTTTTACCATTCAAGGGTTTATTAAATTGACCTGATTTTACATTAAAGAAGTGTAAAATGTTACAAAAGATTTCTATTTTAAATAATGTTGTTTGTTTAAACTTTCTATTCATCAATGGTAAAAAAAAAAAATGAATAAAAGTTCCTACTCAAATATTTATCAGCACCAAATCAACAAATTCAGCTTTGTCCTCAAATGAATAAATAACATTTCTAAAGTGTATTAATATATATATATAATATATATATATATATATATATATATATATATATATATATATATATATATATATATATATATATATATATAAATAAAAATCATACAAATCCCAAACTTTTTAACTGTCAAAAATCTTTAAACAGATAATATTTGCAATTTTTTTGGACATAATTTTAAATAAATTGTATTTAATAATTATAAATGTAATATACATTTATATTATATCCAGTCCTAGTGGTGAAATAAGTGTTCGTTTTTTTGTAATTAGTAATTTAATCAAGGCAAGAGTTTTGTGTCTGCTGGCATGGACTGTATACATTCCAATGTTTATTGTATTTCCTCTTTCTCTCTTGCATGACATTATTTACAGTAATGTGTTTTTAATCCAATATCCTCTTTAATATTTATCTTTCATTCACAGATGAAGAGGATATCCCTCCTGACAGCCGTTACGTGACCCTGGCTGGCACCATCACACGGGGAAAGCGGAAAGGCCAAATGGTAGACATCTATATGACGCTTACAGACAAAGAGCTGAGAGACATTGCACGCTCCAAAGAGCGTCTAGATGCAGAATGTGATGGGGCTGCAGAAGCCAAGCAAAAACCCTGCGCGCTGGGGGTCAGCCAGGGCCCTCATGTTCTCCTCTGGAGCCTTTCCTGCTCTCCATTCGTCTTCTTTCTCTCCTTCATCACATTGTTTTACTATGGAACGCTCACCTGGTACAATGTCTTCCTGGTTTACAATGAGGAACGCAGCTTTTTGCACAAAATCACGGTGTGTCCCTTGCTCATTCTGTTATACCCAGTGCTGATCATGACGTTGTGTGTTTGTATGGGGGTGTATGCCGCCTTGACCCAGCTCTCCTGGGTTTTTGGAGAATGGTGGCTGGCGGTGAGGGACCTGGAGAAGGGCTTCTGTGGGTGGATTTGTGGGAAGCTGGGGTTGGAGGACTGCGCCCCATACAATGTGGTTGAGCTGCTGGACTCTGACACTCTGTCCGGGACCCTCCAGGATAAGAGGATGGAAGATGCTGAGAGCACTTCTACTTTGTGAACTTGAAAAGAAGGAATCATTTTCGACAGCATTTAACTTGTTTTCAAACCCGAGCAATCATATTCATTTTGTGATGATTCACCCAACAAATAAAACCTCACCCCTAATGTTGTTCCAAACCTTTTGTGTGGAACACAAAATAAGATATTTTGAACACTGTTGATAACCAAACCACAGTTTTATAGATGTGTACATGCTGATAGAGAATTATCAATTAATTAGTTAGAAACATACTGTGTTTTGGCTGTTTATTGTAAAATATCATAAAACAATGAAATATGGGGCCACGTTACTCTAAGAATTCAGAACACTATCTTTCCATATCCAATCAAAAAAAAAAAGAAATAATGGAGGTTAAGCATAAGCTTAAAGGGTTAGTTTTCCCAAAAATGAAAATTAGCCTGTGTTTTACTCACCCTCAAAGCATCCTAGTTATATGTGACTTTCTTCTTTCAGACGAATCCAATCAGAGTTAAATTAAATATTGTCTTGGCCCTTCCAAGCCTTTCAATGGGGGTAAGACGGTGTTGGTTATCAACAATCCAAAATCCTCAAATCTGGCTCACGTAAATTTAACTCCAACCCTAATCCAACAAACCCCATCTGTGATTTACTAAAGATCCTGAAGACATTGGTTAGCTTGATTAGGGTTAGAGTTAAACTCTGCAGGAAAGTGGATCTCGCGAGCAAGATTTGAGGATCACTGGTCCAAAAGATGTGAAATAAAGTGGGAAAATCCGTAATAAAACAACCCTCACAGGGCTCTGGGGAGTGAATAAAGGCCTCCCGCAATGAATCCGGGTGTTTTTGTAAGATAAATATCCATATTTTAAAAATAATAAACATTTTTAATGGAAGCCATTCTGGGTGGATGATGAAAGACGCCAGCGTTGGATGATTAGTGATGAACGTGGAGACAAAACAAAACACCGGTCATGAACTAGAAGCACAAAACAAAGATTTTTAAAGGAAAATCTAGGAGAATTTCAATATACTGAAAGCCAAGAGGAGACTGGTTTTTCTTTTGCTAAAGTAAGGAAACTTTGTTTCCTTCGCTCCTTCATTTCTCAGAGGCAAGAGACGTGTCCTATACCATCCACCGGCATGCCTTCTGGGTACGACAGTCAAAAAAGTGTTTATTACATTTGAAATATGGATATTTATCTTACAAAAATGCATGGATTCGCCACAGAAGGCCTATATTCATCCCCCGGAGCCGTGTGAAGGACATTTTATTACGGATGCACTGCACACACTTTATTTCACGTGTTCTGAACTGTTGACAACCAACACATGCATGCCCTCATTGAAAGGCTTGGAGGGGCCAGGACCATTATTAATATAACTCAGACTGGATTTGTCTGAAAGAAGTTTCTTGAACATGACAATGAGTTCACTTTACTCAAATGGCCTCCACAGTCACCAGATCTCAACCCAATAGAGCAGCTTTGGGATGTGGTGGAACGAGAGACTTGCATCATGGATGTGCAACCGACAAATCTGCAACTGCGTGATGCTATCATGTCAATATGGAATGTTACCATAACCTTGCTGAATCTATGCCACAAAGAATTAAGGCAATTCAGAAGGCAAAAGAGAGTCCATATATATATCATGCTAGCTAACCAAGAGTTGTCATTAGTTTATATCCAAGTATGGCTCCCAAATTACTGAATTGCTGTGTTTGAAACAGTGTAATGCTTTGTATTTCCACAGATGTTACAACAATGGTGCTATAATAGTGCTCACCAAGGATATCAGCCATTAAAAACCACAGACTGATTTACAAGCATTAAGGATAATGGCTTAGTTGTCCCAGAAGATCATCTTACATTTCCAAAACCTTTTAAGAGGACATTCACAGATTATTGGATGATACATTTACTTCAGATGGGGTGGTGTCTGGTTCTCATATTGCACCTCAAAAACTCAACTCCAATATATAGTTCAGCTCTGAGGAAGAGGTATGAATAACAGCAGTCATTTCCTCTTCATATACAATCATCATTTAAAATCTATTGTTTATGTAGGCATACTGTTGTACTGTATAATTTCTAAATGTAGGCTTCCTACGGTAATTGAAAACGTATTCCCCATAAAGTGTGTAACTCTGCATCTCTCTTAGCTGAGATCTATGCATCTGATCTGAATAATCTGTAATATGTGAAGAAAAATGTAAAATACCTAAAGACAAAATTGCTCTAGGTTTGTACATTTATATCTGAAATATTGCAATTATGCAGTTATTAAAAGCCTTTAGATTATTGTATTTTATCTGCAAATGAGCAGCTTTGATATAAACTGACTTTTGAAGGGGTTATTGTAATCATCAGTAGCTTCAGTCTGTTGCACAAGAGATTATTGCTTTTTTTTTTTTTTTTTATCTTTGGGGACTTTTACAACTGCCTTGCTATACAAATAAAGACACTCCTCATGCTGCTCATATTACAAGACCTTGACATGTCTTTTAGCATTTAGGCCAGCCTTAAAAATGTTACACAAACAACACTTGAATGGCATTATGAATTATTGTCTCCTGGCACAAAATAGCCTTTTAACTTCAAACATGGTCTCAAAGCACAAACTTTGTTTTACATCATAAACTAATTTAATTGTTTACATCATGAACTAATTTAATTGTTAACAATTTCTAATAAAGAATTTTTCGTTTGTTGTTTAAGTTGTATAATTTTTGCACCTTTTAAAAAAGTTCAAACCTTTCGATTTACGTAAAAGCTGTGCCATAGAGATATTCAAGTTAATTCCCCTACAAAAAAAAATAAAAATAATAATGTTATTACGGCTCGTCAACACGCATTCCCTCCCTTGACTCTCCAACAGGTCTGTTACAGAAGCACCATTAAATAAGCGCAATAAGAAGTAAGAAGTAAATATTTTTTAGAATGGGTATGTGAAACTGTAACAACTGAAAGTTTTTTTTTTTTTTTTAAATTAAGAGCATTATATAGACAAAGAAAAAAGCAATCACAGTAGAACAAGTAAACAAAAAGTACAAGAAAAGAGAAAGAGGAAAAAAAACTACAGGGTATAAACAAGATAGGGGTTAAACTAATCACAGAAGATCACATCAAAGTAAAAGCTTAAAAGACCTACAAATTTCAATTGTTTTTAAAGCCTTCTTGTTACACGAGCTAACGACAATCCCAAAGTAATGCTGCAATTCAGCAAGCAAACCATAAAAAAGTGATTTCTGACCTGAAAATTTACATGTATGTATATAAAATTTAGATAAGTAAGTATATTTTGTTTCCCAAAAAATGCTTTTTTTTTGCAGTTAACAATTCCAAACAACACATTTTCCCAAAGTAAAGAAAATCCTTATCAATGTTCTCAGTCACAAATAGGGAAATGTCTTTCCACAATAATTTAGAGTAATGGCAAAGCCAAAATAAATGCACAATAGTCTCTGGGTGCTGTTTGCAAAAATAACAATTTGTATCAATATCTTTTTTGAATTTCTTTAAGAAGGTATTAATAGGATAAACACGATGGATAATACGAAAATAAACGTCTCTTATCTTATTAGTAATTAAGTATTTGTTTGGAATCAGCCAAATTTCCCTCCAGGATAACGACTGAAAGTGCGTGGCGTAGTATAACTACGTCATTTGAGGGCGTGGCTTTGTGCGTGGCGTTTTGAGTCCGAGATAGATGATTTCAGAAAGCCTACTCAATGTTAAGGCGTTCTGTTGGGGTCTTATCATGGAGATGAAGCCACACAGTGTCAACGGTAGGCTAATATTTTAACTTATTGTTTGTTTATATTATTAACTCTGCATACCATTTCCATAAAATGCATAGTTGCACAAACAAAGGTAATTAGAGCTTGTTGTGTGACGCATGTGGACGTAGTGGCGAAGTTTGTGCTTTTTGAATAAAATATATCCATCTTATTTTATCGGTGGTTACTTGATGTTGGTGGCATTTAACTATGAGCTCCTCCCTAACGCTAAAAGGATAATGCTTTTGTGTAATCAAAGTATCCTGTTCATGTATCAAACCATTCTTTTGAGTCGGATCTTTTCACTGTGAAGACGCAAACGAATCGCTCGAGTCGAAACGGATCCTTTGAACAGTTCCAATAAATTTAATCCCATGAGCCTCTTTTCCACTATCGGGCTGAACGGTTCTAAGAACTGTAAGGTACGGTTCCAGTTGTATTGCACGTGAGCCTGGTACGTCACGGAACAATTACAATCCGTACTTTGCACGATTAGACAGACAACCGTGATGGAAAAGCGCGATTTTTGATCAAGCAATATATATTCATATATATAGTTCAATATATATAAATAAACTTGTTTGAGACACTTTGATCTGTGGAGGAAACATTTGCGCATATTGATATTTGGTCATGAATATCCCCTCAGCATTTGTTGGTGTAACGTTACCCGTCCTCGCCTTCTGTTTATTATTATTATTTTTTTTATACGATATCTTTTATACTTAAAAGAGTTATACTTTACTCATGAACGTGAATCAAATTACTTCACTAGAGACAAACGGAAAGCCACCGAGTCCTTCATGGGATTCCCCTTAAATTCTTCTGGGAGGTTGGTTTCACTTTTGAATTTGATACCAAGATTCTGTACGCAAAAAAGTGAACTGTTTTGTCCTAAATACAAAATAATCCCCTTGAAGTCAAACCACCCTCATATTCAATGTAAAATTTATGTAGAGGTTTAAATGCACTATGTAGCATATTAATGCAGGATAACCAGATCTAATACCGTTATGATATTGCCTTATCTTTTATTTATGTTCTACATTTCTTTTTCTTTTTTTTCTGTTTAGTGTCACCAGAAGATAAGCCTGTATGTGGGCAACAGCAACAAAACCTTTGGTTCTCTAAATTAAGGACATTGATAGTAAGTCTGGCCCAAGCGGCTGTCTTTCCTTTGTTCACATTCATTGAAAAAAAGAAAAAAAAAACTTAATGGTGTGCTTTGTCATTTACAGGTGTGAATCCAAAGTGGCTTTTGATGATTTCTAGAATGTGATGAATGAGGCTAAAGTGGATTTATTTTTTCAATGGCATGATAAATGCAATTTTCATTCGATAATAGCTCAAGAAAAAAGGGTCAGATAGCCCCCCCCCCACACACGCACACTTTTAAGTAAACAAATAGATGTTTAAAATGCATAATACAATTCCATACTCCCGGCTGTTAAACTGACCCAAACTATACAGGATCATACAGTGAAATGGCGGATAGATTTTCCAACACGGTTAACAGAGTAACTGCATCTCTTAAAAAAGAGGAGTGTAAGACCCTAAGGTACCTTTGTACAGATTTGTTCAACAACATCTGTGTGGAAGATTTTAGAGGAGCTTTGTTGGCATTTGCCAAACAGACACAAACTCAAGCAGGCGATGCCCTGCTGATGGAGCTCATGTTCCGGATGAAACGCTTTGATATCCTAAAGACGGTTTTTGGCACCAGTAGACAACAGGTAGAAGGAATTGTGAAGAAGGGAGGTGTCCTCTCAGATTACAGGTAATTTATGCTATCCATTCTTAATAGCATATCTCAATGTCTGAGATATTTCCTTCTTGTATGAGAAAAGCAACCCATGTGGTGAAACTAGTAATTATGGTAATGAAAAGCCTCATTTTAGAACCTGACATTTATGTTTTTGTGGTCATTAGAGTACTCTCTTCGCAAAAACCCATGCAGAAGTAACCATGAATGTTATTTTCACCCACGTGAAAGTGTGTATTTTGAATTGATCTCATTTACACAGGGTTCTAATGGCAGATGTGAGTGAAAACCTGGAGGATGAGGAATTGCAATCTCTTAAATTTCTCCTGAGCAGTACCTTGCCCAAAGAAAGGCTCGCTAGAGCTACTGTAAGACAGGAGACAGTACATTTTAAACCTTCTGAATATTTGTACAAGAAAACTGAAATGAACATAAATGTGCATATAGCAAGATCCAAAGTCCAAAATCTACCACTTTTCCATTTCTAATGAGGTTTGTGTAATGTCAGTGTTTATTTCATGTTTGTTTCGTTTCATTTGATTTCTAGAGCTTTTTAGATGTGGTGGTGGAGTTGGAGAAGTTAGATGAAGTATCTTGTGATAAGCTCGACCTGCTTGAACAGTGTTTGAGAAACATTCACAGAATGGACCTTGTCAGAAGGATTCAGGCATACAAGAATAGAGGTCAGTCATTTCTGAGATCACTTTTCTTTTGGTTCTTGTTTGAATTTCTTGTCACCTAAAAGTGAAAAAAAAAAAAGCTCTGGTTTCCTCAGGGATTCTTAATAAGCTAGAATAAACTCAAGTTCTTAGCAGATTTTCTGTGTGACATTACGTGTGATTAATTGATTGGATTGCATCTCTGAATTATTTTAATTGTGACAAAAACCTGACATGAAATGCCTAGTGCACCCATGTTTGCCAATTGTAGATGCTTTTTTTTCATGGCTCCAGTTACCAAGCTTGAGTGATGCCCCACCTAAATATTTCAAATAAATAATAGGGAAATAAATGAATTCATAATTAAATCTAAAGAATTAATTTGTAATTAATCAGGTCATAATGCACTATGTGAAGTCCCGAAGGTTCAGAATTCTTTTAAGGTAAGACATATATTTTAAAGAAATACATTTCTGTGTTGAATAGATAGATAGATACAGTATGTTACATTAGGATTAATGTTTCTCTCTTTTCCTTCATTTCAGTTCACCCATGTGCAACGTCAGTCTCCTGTACAACCAGTGAAACAATCACAGTGCTGTTCTCAAGGTGACTTTTCGTTAGTGTTTATACACACACACACACAAACACACACACATATAAAGTAGCTGTGAGTAACATTAAAGACTTGTTTGTGGTCTTTTTCTAGAGTTGAAAAATTTGAAGCTTTCAGTGCCTGAAACAGGGACACAACACCAAGAGGCAAGAAATCAGCTTCTTACTTGACAAATACTGTAAATAGTAATCAAAATCTATGGTCTTTTCTGATGGTTATTTTATTTGAGTAGGTTATAAGACGTTCCTCCCACTGTCTGTCTGCTAGGCTTTTATGGAGGAGTATGACATGAATCCTGAGCAGAGGGGTCTGTGTATGATTATTGACTGTGTTGGGTTTGATGGAGGTAAGTGTCTGTCATAATTAAGTACTTTCAAGTAAAATGAAAGTGATGTAGAGTGTTTGTTAAGAGAAATAAGTGGTGAGTTTGACTTAGGTTTTTTCGGTGAATTTGCTGTCAACCACAATGATGTCATAATATTTGGTGGGGGGAGGCTCTTCATGATTAAATTTGTAAAAACTCCCATTGTCCACCTCTAATTGTCTAAAAATTTCTTTCTTTCTTTAATTACATATTGGCATAAAGAATAGTTAATATGTAAAAAGGAACAGAATTTGTAGCTCTTTAATGTGCTCTTGCATAAACCTCTACATTGTGTCCTTTCAGACATGTTGAATCAGACATTTGAGGGTCTGGGTTTCAGGGTCATTCTCCACTCTCTCCTGGGTCTAAAAGAAACCCAGAAGGTCTTGGAAGACCTGACCTGCGACAAGATCCTCCACAAGGTCAATCGCTTCGTCTGCTGCATCATCAGCAGGGGAACGGACACTCATCTATTGACTATGGACTCTAGTCGCCTTGGCATCAGACTGGAGGATCTCAGGGAGCTTTTCAGCCCAACCCAGTGTCCCTCTCTTTGTGGTAAACCCAAACTCTTCTTCACCCTGATCTACAGGACCTCTGAAGCCCCAAATACATCCTCAATGGACGATGAATACCTAGAGACAGATGCGCCACCATGCCACTATTCTAGGAGGCAATGTGCGGACGCAAGGACTATCCCAGTGTCTGCGGATGTCCTGTGGAGCGTGTGCAGAGCAGAGGCAAAGCTGCTGGAAGCGTCTGGCCACCAGTCTGTTTACATGCATGAGTTAAGCTCCGCCTTACTGAGAGGACGTGAGAGGTATGGCTTCTGTTTCTGACACATTTCAAAAAGCGCTTCATTAAACTAGATGTCACAAGGCAGCTCCACACCCCCCTCATGCAACACATCAAGAGAACAGAATATATAATGAAATTGCGAATTTTGGCTTTTGTGAATGATGTCAAGTGACCAGGAATGTATTTTGCTAGTATAGAAAAATGGCGTCCGGCCATGTGCACATGCTAAATCTTTTTCAGCTTTTGCTGTTCTCAGGAAATTGAAATCTCGAATTAAAATCTCCTTATTTCTGTATTTTCCTCTTACATTTGCAGAAAGATGCTTTTATTGGACGTCATGGCAGAGGTGAACAGAAACGTGGTTGGTCACAATCAACAAAATCCTGGCAATGAGTTCCACTTTCAACTCTCACACACACTACGCAAGAAACTTTACGTGTAACACTCAGTGTGTTTTTTGTTGTTGTTTTTTTTAAATGGAATTATTGTTTGTGTCAATATAGTGGATTCATAATCTGACCATCATTGTGTTTTAAGTATTTTTATATGATTAATATCTCCATTTATTTATGTACATTTACCTGTGGCAGCTAATATGACGTTCTCTGTTGCAGTTACAATGCTAGAGCCTCATTAATTAATTTATTGGTCATTAGTCAGGCTAAATGAAGTTTATTTGCATAGCACTTTTAAAAATACATATTGTCTGAGAGCAGCTTTACAAAAAAATAATTCCTTAATGCTCCAAAAGTGCAAGGCAAAGATGAATGGAGCGAGGAAAGCAACTCTATGAGTTATTTAGTTGACGAACAGAAACTTTGGGAGGAATCAGCCCCCATCATCCTCTGGCATAACATTTACATGTGCTAAATATCTAGTTACATTGTATGGTGTAGTATTAATCATGTGTGTCCATTGAATACATTTTTAATATGGATGTGGTGATATTTGAGAATCTTGTTGAGTAATCCATTTAAAATGTCTTTCTTTTTCATTAAAAATGATATAAACATCAATAATAGTGCATATGCAAATTAGCACAAATATATCCTTATAGCGTCATATATTGATGTTCTATGTACTACTGTATCAGGAGGCTGGAGTTTTGTGACTTTAATGAGCGTGATAGACCACCAGAGCAGACCATAGAGTAAACCATATAGGCCTTAAAAAATGGGTAATAATAATAAAAAAAACTGTTCAGATTAGCTGCTCTATTTCATTAATATATATGTAGAATTGGTAAATTATAATCATAATAAATCATATACCAAGACATTGGTAATATCAAATTATTTAAACATATCTAATTGTCATCCAATGAAATAACGTATACTCATGTAATTAATTCCTTCTCCCTCAGAGACTTATGAATTGGTTATTGGAAGATTTGGTATTAGCAGTTTAAAAGATGACTGAATATGAAAACAGTGACCAGTATGAAAGTATTTCTAAAATATCTTGCTTTACTAAATGTGAGAAAATTAGTATTATGAATAAAATGCTTTAAATTTACTTAAATATTTTTCCTTCAATAATTTCACCTTGCTAAATCCTTCAATATTTATATTTTCAAAACGTAATATTAAAAACAATAAGTCATTGAGTCACGATAAACAAATATTCCTTAATTTGTGTTCTTTGAAAAGATAAAGTGTTGATGCTGATTTAATTTGACTGGCAGCTTATTCTTCCTGATTGTATCTTATTATTTTAATTGAATTTATTGTTTAATTAACATTTTTTATATAAGTTATTACTATTAAATATAATATAAAAAATCATGCAATACTGTACCACAAAATAAGAAGTGTTTTGCAGGCTTGGCTAATCAGGCCAATTAAAAAAAATGTAAGAGAGTGTTAGTGACTTGCAATAATGTATAGCACATTTGTTTCTTGTATGAGGGCAGATTTGTAATTTTACTTTGCTCACAATGCATTAGAAACTACAGACACAGCAGTATGTTTTCAAAAGAGACTTTGTTCAACATTGTTTTCTCTTGTTGCACAACCCCACACATAACTTTCTGTAGAAATGAAACATGTCAGACTTGACTGTTTTCCCCAGTTTGCAGAGAAGTGCAACTAATTTTGTGAGAAAAGAGAATGTATTTTTATGAAAAAAAAAAAAAAAAACTTTCAGTGTTTATATTTTAGAATTGTCATTTTCCCAAGTTAACAGAGTTTAATTTTACAGATCATAAGAGGCTAAAAGTGCACAATTTTCTGTTCATAAAAAAACTGGTTGTCATTTAGGAGTGAAATTAAAGAAAATCAATGCGGGGGAATTACAGAAAAAAGGTGTAAGATATTAAGTTCATTTAAAATGTTGAATGCCTTGATGTTGATCATAAGGTCTATATATATATATATATATATATATATATATATATATATATATATATATATATATATATATGAAATCAGAAAACATTGTTTATTAAAATTAGACAAGCTTTTATGTTTCACAGCTTTCACCTACGTCAGAAAACAAAAAATCTCTCTCTCTTTCTATATATATATATATATATATATATATATATATATATATATATATATATATATATATATATGTATGTATGTGTGTGTGTATATATATATATATAGAGAGAGAGAGAGAGAGAGAGAGACCTCTAACACTAGCTTACTCTATTCTTTTTCTATTCTATCTGTTTTCTTTTTCTTTATTATATTATTTAAAAGCCCTTGCTATGTGCCCTGTGTTAACCTAACTGAGACTTGTTATAGCACTTATATATCATTGCTCTTTTTGATTGCTTCCACTGTCCTCATTTGTAAGTCGCTTTGGATAAAAGCGTCTGCTAAATGAATAAATGTAAATCTAATATTAGGAAACAAATCTTTACAGTTGAAAATGCTTCAAAATATTGATCTATGCTCCCTCTTTACAAAACAGAAGTCAGGTTGCTTCTCATGAATGATGGCGCCTGAAATAAAAATGGTAGACATGGAAAATGTATGTTTTTTTAAGCAATATCACTTTTTAATCTTTATACGATCAGTCTTCCTTCCTCTTCAGCGATTTTCTACAACAGCGTCTCCAGCAAAGTGCACAGCATTTAAATGTTGCTAGAGTTACAATCAGCACAATAAAAAGCAGGAAGCCGATCACGTCTAGACTGTGGTACTGGAGCCAGTTCAGCTCATGAGCAGCAGGTCTCAGGTGTTCTGCGCCCTTGTGTCTCATAACAAACTCGGTCCAGTAGACTGCAAGGTCTAGGGGCTGCATGGGACGGTCGTTGTGTATGGCCGACAGCTTCTCCATTCGTTGTTTATAGCTGAAGAACACAGCAAAAGAAATGCGTTGGGATTATAAAAAAGAAAATATATGTATGATAGAGATGTTGAAAAAACATCAAACTCTCACCTGCCGTTGTTAATAACTGTGTTGAGAGCATCGACCAGTGTTTCTGCAGTGATGTCATGGATGTTGAGCACCACTCCCACCCCTCGAGATGCCATGCGGTGCACATTGTCACCCTGGTCACCAAACAGGGGAAGCATCACCATGGGAACTCCATGACAGATGCCCTCATAGATTCCATGCGTTCCACCATGAGTGATAAAGGCTTTTGCTTTGGAGTGACCTTTGGTAAATGACAAGAATTAAAGTAACTTTGCTTTTGAAAGGACTAATTGGCAGACGGATACAGCAGATTACGAAATGCAAACAATACAGGGGGGTCCTATATATATATTTTTTTTTTATTTAAACCTGGAAAAACATAAAAAAGTCCAAATAAATCGAATAAGTAAATAAGTTGCCTCATAATTAAAGAAAATGTGAAGTGTCTTTGTTTTAGGTATAGCAGGTATTTAAATAGAATTCTGCAAGATCTATGGATATTCTGACACCATTTCTTCACCCATTTATTTATTTAGCTGACCAGATTGCTCATTGGTCAAGCATCTGTGCCAATACAACCACAGTTAATAGGATTAGCTAACATTATGAGTCTAACAGGTTTCTGGCCTCCAGTCATTGCAATCATAACTGACAGGTCAGGCAAATTACAGACTTTACACAGTTTGTTAAACAAAAGCTGCGTCTGTGTTCTTGGTTTAATGATTCATGCTGTAGCTGGAATTTATGGTTGGCTGATCCTTAACTTGCTACCCAAGGGATAAACCAAGTGAATCCCTGGATTTAACAATAATAGATGTACTACCCCACGCTGGTCCTCACTGGTCCTAATCCTTCATTCTTTTGAACTGAATCTAACTGAAGTGGTCCCTTAACTACAAATAAATCCTATCCTTTTCCCTATATATTTATATTGAAGTATATATTTATACAATATGTGCAATTAAATAAATTATTTTATTCCATAGCACTTCAATTACGTTTCTAGATCTCTACTTATTATTTTTTTTTTTTGGCTGCATGAACAATTTTAACATTGGATATACAAAGCATTAAATTACCCAATTAAATGTCATACGGCATGAGAAAAGTAAGTTGTTCATTGCATACTTTCAAATTTAAAAAATAAAAATAAACCAGCACCCGGGTGGGTTATAAATGTTGCAAGGATTCAAATACCCAGTGAGGAAAACAAGTTTCCAGGAGCAATGAAATTCTTACTTTGCTGTCCACAATGAATATCAAGAATGTCAAGTGCAAAAATGTACACACGCATAGACAAGCTATACACACATACATACAATGTAAGAAACATAAAAATAAAAACTATGCTTCAGTGATAGGAATATAAACTATGAAAATAGAAATATAGACTATGTATATCTATATATGTGAGGATAGAGTAGGAAAACAAAATGTGAAAAATAACTTAGTACCAAAGGGGAAAAAACGAAAAAAGACCAGAGAAACTCACCGAGCAAGTCATTCTGTGGAAGCCACTTCATCACCTTGACATTTTCTGGGACATGATCTGGAATCTCACCTGTATACCGCCAAAGAACCTAGAAAAGGTGATATTCAGCAGACAGTTTTTTCAAGATTACTCCAGTTACAGTCCTATACTGAAGCTATACAAAGTTATTAAACAGAAGTTACCAGTTTAGACCACTAGATTTAACCACTAGAAGTACCATTTTGGTGCAATATTTCCATTGTATTATAAAACATACCAAAAGCCTCTACAATAATTTTCCCTCTGAACTGGCAGAGCTAACAAAAATAGTTTATCACATTTTGGCAAACAGAAAACATCCAAATACACTTTTCAGCACACACAATAACTTTAATGAGAACAAGCTGTTCCTGGACTTCCTCCCCAACTAGCTAAAGCTCTGAGTGCTTTAACATGCTTAACACTTTAACATGCTGACAAAAACAAGTGGGTAATGTGGACGCATAAACCCAACACTTTTCTGGGACGCTTAACAGAATGGGCTCAGGTCATGCACCACATGACCTCCACAATTTTTGCGCAGAAGATATAGCTCTAAAAGCCCGGGATTAGTGTAGTTCAGACAATTAGTTTACTCCCTGTTTGACAACTTAGTTTGCACCAGAATGACTTCATTTACAGCTTTTCTGCCAATTTCTAGTAGTTTCTAAAATGTATAGTCTTCCAACTTAAACTCTTTCGTACCCTCTGTGGAATCATACTGAAAGCCTCGAAGAAGATGGCAGCTTTCTCCTTTGGCATGGAGGAGACAAGAGAACCCAGACTGAACACCACAATACCATGCTCTCCAGAACCCTTGACGAACTCCTCCACCTCCTGCAAAAGAATAATTAGGCAAAGATAAATAATACCCTTGTGATGATAATTTAACATTCTAATCTATATATAATGTAAAGAATAAGCAAACATGTTTGCATTATGTACTGTACTCAAACAGCTTCATCAGCAAGGCTGAGGTTATCCCTTAATCAACACCAAATCATACCTTTTCATTTCACCGATGCCTTTCCTATAATATCTCTGTTTTGTACACATCATACAGTTACATAGTGTCTGGGGTTTTCTGAGCTCAGGACTCATTGTTGTGCCAACAAAAAGAGCCCCTGGCTCATATGAACCCCAAAACCCTGTAGCATTCTTGTTTTAGTCCTAAAGGAAGGAAGGGTAACTGAGAAAGAAAATAACACAGAGCGAAAGCAATGGAGGTGCCAAAGAATACAGTGAACACTGCGTTGCCTTAAGTTACCAATGCCCTAGAGACACGAGTCATATTACCACGGGTTATGTGTGTATGAGGGTAAAAATAATGCATGTTGAGACAAAGCACCAATGTCAAAAACTCAGAAATTTAGCCCATATTTCCAGAACTGACACTGAGCCCAAACCAACTTTTAAAAAACAGCCGTAGATAGTAACATATCCACCTTAAGTAATCACATTTTAGGACTAGTAGTCACTAATTGCTGAATGTTAAAAACTATGATTAACAATCAATTTATAAAAGGCAAAAATGTTAAAAGTTCATTGTAAAAGTGCATTTTGCAATTTGACCAAATTCAAAAGACAGATCCAAAAGGCACCTGTAGTTACTTACTGCAGAAAGTCTGCCACCCTTATGACAGTTGATGCCTCCAATGAAGACCATATTTGGCATGATAGGCCTGGGGTATTCAAACGTGAAATCATATCTAAACAACCAGAAAGCTCCGCGGCCGATGATCTCCTGGTATGTCACATCCACATTTAGGTATCTTGAAGCAAGTTCATCAAAACTGGCATACATTATTCGGCACAGTGCCAGCTCTACGCCACTCATGACGAAATTTTGAATGCGCTCTACAAAGGTCATTTTGTCAGTGCTACCAGACTGAAACCGAGGTACGTAAGATGGAGGAGAAGGACACTGTGAAGCCAATATGTCAAGGCCACAAGGCATGATACGAAGGAAGTAGACCGCAGGCAGACCAAGCGCGGTAGCAATAATAGGTCCACACGGCAGGAAGGGGTCTGTGAGCACCAAGTCAAAGTTCTCCTCCTTTAGCTTCTGCATCAAAGGTTTGTTGTAAAGCAGCGACTTGCATCCTTGCACCTGCGTTCCTGTGTAGTTCATCAGACGCTCCAATTGGATGATGATGTCCATCAGTGCAGGGCTACGCTTGAATGCCCCTTCCTGAAATCCTTTCAAGCTGGTGGACAGCTCCTCCTTGGAGATATTCACTGGGAAGGTCTCAGTGCGGAAGAGCTCTGAACTCTGGATTAAGATGTTGTTCTCAGGCACCAGAACCAGGAGGTTATGGCCTCTCTGGGCCAGTTCTGTTGCCAAAACCTTCATGCTGAGCCAGTGGCTGCCTTCAACAGGCATGACCAGCACCCGGCCTCCCTGCGCAGGCCTCAGCCAGGCACCCAACCAGAGCAGCAGCAACCCTGAACCCAGCCCCCACAGCCAGCCTTCCTTCAGCATAACTGGGTCTGCCTAAGAGACACAAACACTGAAAGAAAAGGAGAGGAGAAAACTCCTCCTCCAGGAAAAGGGGCTGTGTTTAAACGCTCTCATGTGTGACTGTGAAACGAGTGAAAAGAAGAACAAGAGGGTTCAACAGTTGTCCGTTTTTTTGGTTTGCAGATGTTAATCATGCGAAAAACATTTCCTGAAAAGGGAAGTAAGTGCTCTGCCAGCACAATGTTACACAGGATTCTATATTAAACAGCAACAAAAAAATTCAGGAAAAACAAAACAAAAAACAGCACTATTCATTACAGCCACAAATTGTATGCAAGAAAAAAAAAAAAGTAGCGTTTTACAAATCGGTGAACCTTATATTCTGTTACCAAATGCTGACATTATTCATTAGGATTACTTTAAACACTTAAATACAACATTTAAAGGAGAACCCTAGGTTGTACATATCCAAATACACATTTTTTTTGACAGGGATAAACATGGGTTTAGTATCTAGCGCCTGACATGCTCAGTGATTAATTTACAACCAGCTGTATAAACTCAAGACCGTAAGAATGAAGTATTGCAACTATTGTGATTTCGGCAGCACCTCCCCCGTTCTCCTCAAACCTAGCTTGCGTGAGAAGCTCGCGTGAGGAGCCTGCCACTCCTTTTCTTCCCATCTCCCAATGTTTAGGAGATAACCGGACCAACAATAGTCCCACATACTTTCTAATTTGCATTCCACAACACTGGTACCACTACCAACATAGTATATTTAGCCAGTAAAGGATATAATGGTTGTAAGAAAAGCAACAGGAGTGAGATTTACTATGGTCCTCTCATGGTCTCTTATTTCAGACTTCCATTTACTGTTTTTATTTAAACTCGATAATCAGGTATCAGTTTATTTTATTTCTTCAAACAGCACTAGTAACAGCAAAGTTCCTAAGTTAATCTGCAAATTATACTATTTCTATACTACAATGCATAAAAATAAAGGAATAAAGCTGTAATTTTTTGACCTGATCCATGTACTGGTGTAACATTTTTTCTGTACAATTGACACAAGCAACAACCTGATTTTTTCAACAAATTTGTATTTGCACACACAAATTCCAAGCACCTAATGTAGTGCCATACTTATCCAAAAAGATCCACTGACCCAGTCATGGCTGCTTGCAAACTCTTATAACACCAGGCTATTCTGTGGAAATTCAACACAACTGATTTTATTTCTTTTAAACTGGGACTGAAAATGAGAAATATATATGCATTTGCCTCCGTAAAGCCAGAGAACTGCTTCCAATTAGTACATAGTCCTACCTTTACTTATCAGCTATTCTGGGTAAAGGGCAATCTTGATTTAACCCATAGCCTACTATTAAAATATACTTTGTCACAGACATTGCCCATTTTGTTGTATTTACTGCTTTGTGTTTTCAGCCATGGCAAGTTTGATATCAATAGTCTGTGTGGCACACTGAAAAAAAAATATAGATGAACATAAATATAACAATTAATTACTTTGGTAGTCCAAAGTCCCACACCTCTTTTGGCTTCGTTTAACTGGCTGAGATCCTGGGAACTTTGTCACCATTTCCAGCCTCGGTTCACCACCAAAGTGTCTTTGAAAAATACACTAGTTTTAGCACACAATGTGACTCCCAAATGTTGTAACTATTGTACATTCTTACACTTTCCACTATAAGACATGTCTTGAGTAAGGCATGTTCCTGTGTCAACATTTTAATGGAACAACAGTCTTTTCAAACAAAGAAACAGATAAATAAAAGTTATAACCCTTATCCCTACTGCATACCCAAATCTCAATGGCGTACAAGCCTCTAAACCACTCCTAAAACTACCACTAACATTAACACCAAATTCTAAAATCTGACTAACAACAAATGTTGCTACAAAATAGGTTCACCCAAAATGACACTGGCAATGGATTACCTAAATAGAGTACATTTTGTCATTTGTTTCTGGCTGAGATCCAAGGACCTTTGTCACACTTTTCAGCCTGGGTTCACCTGCAGATAAATGGGATCCTGAGACTCACCACTTTACATTCTAAAACATTCGCTCATTTTTGTGAAGTAGCCTATACTTGCTACTCTGTGCCTTGAGTATCATGTAGTTAGTGTGAAGGTGATGCTAACCTTCGTCAGTGGGTTCCTTATTTCACAATTAATTCCTCCTATGAGCTGCATGTTGGGCATCAGAGGTTTGGGGAACTCCAAGCTGAAATCATACCGCATCAACCAGATAGCTCCAGTCTTCAGGATCTCAGTCAGGCTCACATCTCTCTGCAGGAAGTTGAAAATCACTTCCTCATAGGGCCAGAATACAAATTTACATATCAGTGGTTCCAGTATTTTCACAAAAAGGTTAAGTGCACGTTGACTAAAAGTCATGCGGTCTGAGTTTAGTGTATGGAAACGTGGGACATATGAAGGAGGGTCTGGACAGGCTGTGGCTACAGCGTCAATGCCACACGGCATTCCCCTTAACATGAACACTGCAGGTACAGATAGATTATACGCCAGTATGGCCCCCATTGGGAGGGCAGGATCAGTTAAAACAGCATCAAAATTTTGTTCTCTCAAAAACCCTATAAGCTCCTGGTTCTTGAACAGACTTTCGCTTGTAGAGACCATCATATTAAATATCTTGATGAAACTGGCAGCTGTCGAAGTCACACTCTTCAGAAGGGACTGCCTTGGGCTCATCACTACACGAACATGCTCGGTCAATATCTCATTGAGCAAATCCAGCTCATAGTTGACCGGAAATATCTTTGTGATGTAATGTTTGCCTGGACCCAAACGCATGCTGATCTCTGGAATCACCACAATCACTGTGTGTCCTCTACGTCCCATCTCTTCTGCCACAGCTTTCACCCCTGTCCAGTGACTTCCGTCCATGGGCACCACTAACAGCTTCCCAGTCCAACTGCTATTCCCGGATGGTCTCTGGTCCAGCAGTGCAGAACTGACTTTACTGATCATCAGACATAAAATTATTCCAAAGTGCATCTTTCTAGCCAAAAACACTGACGAAGTGTACCTTTAAACTCACTATGTACAGTTCAAATACCGGTACATTGACTGGTTGCTTTTGACACAGACAGCAAGTAGATTGCTTTTCATATTTTTAGTGGCTAGAGACAAAATGTGGGAGGGACTTTAAATTCTAAAAACAAAATCCATTAAAAAGCAAGCACAATAATTAATATATAAACAAATAAATGTCTTTGTAATATTTTACAGAGTTAGCCAGTTGCACACAGACTTTGCTGGCAAATGATTACAATATTGCCAGTGCAAACAGATCTTTATTATTGGAAGTGCTGAACATTGTGGATCCTTGAACTATGTTCAAAGGTGACAACAAAGGCTTTGCCAAAACATTCCCCACCCCTGCCATACAATGGTAGGATTTTTGATTTATAAACTCCAAAGAAAATATAACAATGATTTGACTGGTGAGAGATGTTTTATATAAACAGACTTTATGAAAATATAATGATTATAAAAGTATAATGTTTTGGGATATTTTTTCACACAATTTCTTGTAGTATTATTTAATGAGGATAGGAAAGAACAAATAATTTGATCTCGATGAAGCCTGTGTTAAGTGGGAGCTGGGGTGGATCCTGGCCACCCAGATGATTGTTTGTCTCACCCTGATCATTTGCATGAATGTATGAATGTAACTGAAAGGGTCTGTACCTACAGCTAAAATACAACAAAACAAGTGGTATTTCCTCTTTATTTCGAACAAAATATCCCAGACAACACACACATCTGCCAGATGTCTGTTAAACACTGCTTCATCTGGAAAGCATCTGCTGTGTACAAACATCTGATAAATATCTATAAGTTTTCAGTTTTACATACATTCTAAATCATAAACATATTAAAGACATCTAAATATCTGTTTGACATCAGCAAGGAAACGTCCTAGAGATTGGCTCCCACTGACTACTGGGAGCACTGGGAGTGGTGAATATGCTCAATTCTGACAAATTTACTTATATTGAGCAAATCATCTAAATTTGTCAATAGTCTCAGAGTATATACATTATAGGTTTATGTACTGCTGAACAATTAATACTGCACTTGTGAATTACAGTGCAACACAGTAGCTGGGACTGTATTTATTCTGTGCATTTTTTCAGTATATCTGAATGATTTTTCTGATTTATTTATATAACAAAGGGCAGGAAGATTTAAAACTCTTACCTTTACGAAAAATGGGAATCCTTGAAAACCAACTTCTTACTGTGTCCATAAGAAAAAAAAAAATGAAATACCAAAAATCATTAATAAATCAGCCTCGTCCTTAATCTGCTCATCCAGAATTAACCCTGCTGCTGCTCTTTGACATCTAGTTTATGCACCACCCAGAAGGCCTCCAGGAACTGATTAAAATCAATGCTGCCATCTTTGTTAAAGTCTATGCTTCGAGACATGTCATCTATCGTTTGGTCATTCACAGCCACCCCCAAATGAGAACTGAACAGCTTCCAAGTCTGCTGAAACTCCTCGGTGGAGATCTGACCTATGTGTGAAGGTGGAGAGGTGGGTTGTGATCAGCATAAGATATCCAGCATTAATCTCAGTGAACAATCAGGGAATCAGTGACACTAACCTGAGTGATCCTTATCTAGGATGTTAAATAGTATCTCTAGGTCAGTTCTATACCTATAAAGAGTCTCAGCCAAATTTGGTGTTACCTAAAAACAACAAAAATATAAAAGCCAAAGTGAAAAATATCTGTGAAATCTGGGCAGTATGACCATTTTTCATTTTGGCTGTTTTACAGTGTTCATTACTTCTCATATATATAGTCATTAATTCACTTGATTAAAGTAAAATGTAATGTTAACATGATATAGAATTACTCATACTGTGATATAAGAATTTGGTTATACTGCCCTCCCTTACAGAACATAAACACAGATTAAGATAGTGACCGGAGGGATGGGCTCTCCAGGGCTGATGTCCTCAAAGCAGGATTCATACTCTACGTTGCCATCTGCACCAACACGGGCCAGGCGTGGGCGCAGGGTTCTCCATGGCAGATCCAACCGAAAAACAGACTCCACCACCTGTGCCCACTCGCTAGTGGAGATGCGACCTGCAAGTGAAGGAGAGAAGAACAATTATAGTTTAACCTCCCAATTATAAATTACCTGCATAATATAATATAATATAAATTTGTAGTCAGTTAGATTATTTTTTTGTTTTTAAGAAATTAATACATTTATTCAGCAAGAATGCTTGATAGAGGGATATTAAAGACATTTCAAAAGATTTATATTTCAAATAAATGCTGTTCTTTATAACTTTGTATTCATCAAAGAATCATGAAAAATGGATTCCAGAAAAAAAAATAATAATAATTTAGCAGCACAACTGTTTTCAACATAGATAAGCATATGTGAATACTTTCTAAAGATCATGTGATACTTAACAGCTGCTAGTAACGCGAGAGTACCTCTGATGGAATGTGAGTTTTCTGGTGCTCCGACTGACTTGATACTGGAAGAAGCATGGAACCAATTCAGGCCCGAGTTTGACATATGCCCCACGGTTACTGCCCACTTCGTAGTAGTTCGATGCGAGGAAAATAGTGATAACCTTAAATAAAAAATGAACAACTCCTGAAATAATGCTGGTATCAAAGATGTACTGTACAGACCCTTAAAATCATAACTGAACTGTTGTGCTCTTTCGTTCTTTAGCTTTATTATCTTTGTCCTCAACCTGCAAGTGTTCTTATAAAAACAGACTTTACTGCAGCTTTACAGGACTGTAAGAGACCTCTGAATTTACTTTTATAAGAAAAGCTCAACCGTGTGGATCAAGGCTCCTGTTTTAACCTGTCCGTTGTGGCAGAGCTCATAGCCCTCCTGTTTACATTCATGTGATCTGATGAGCAGACAGAGGCCATGGTTCTGCAGCAGCGCCTGCGTCACGTCTGGCCCAAAGTAACAGCCTCCACCGCGAAAAGAATTCGGACTGCAGCCATTTTGATTTTTAGGGTCACTCCAGAGAATATCAACAACCTGTATCAGACAAATTCTGACAATCTGAAAAAACATAATTGAAAAGCATCATCTTATACTTTTCCATCATTGTTCCAGTCATCTTCGAATGTTAGGGAACTACTAAATGATTCAAAAAAAGTTTTATAGAGACCAGTGCTATAATTATTAACTAAATCATAAACTAAAGCTAAGTCAAAGGCTGAAAGAGGTATAAAGAAAGCAAAACGCTTCAGGCCAGAAGTGTATTTTATACCTGAGTATATCTAGAAGATTCTATATTGACTCTTGAAATAAACGTTGATTGATTCTTTCGAAGCACAAAGCCCAAAGTGCCATGCTCTTTTATAATTCATAAACATTTGTTCAGTAGGTTGGTTGGTGCAAAATTCTCACATGTCCTGCAATAAAGTGAGTCATACTTTGTACTCGAGGTTTAGGCCAAATGGATTTCAAAGGCAGAACGGTTCCACTTTTAAGATAAAAGCTATTTGTCACACACTGTCACCGACAAAACACAGTGGGAACAGTTTCAACTCACTTGCTGCCATTCCAGTTCTTCTCTGGGGGGCTCAGGGGGCTCTAGGGAGACGAAGGAGTCCAGGAAGGGCACTTGGAGCACATCAGTGGGGCTCAGAAGACTGGGTGAAGGAGGAGGTCTGCAGCTTTGTCTGCTGAAACTGTATGTGTGAACGTTGAGATGATCAACGCTGCGTTTAGGCAACCTGAGAGCAGACTTCACCTGAAAAGCAGACTTACATGTGAGGTACAGGCCTTTTTTTTTTACATAAACCTACTTACTACATTGCTACTTACCTAAACAAACAAACAAACATGAACTATAGATTTAAAATGAAACTATTTTATGCAAGGAAGCCTCTAAATTAAAGACCTGCTTTACGTCTCACAACTGTGCTTCAGAAAATAAATAAATATATAAACAAATGGAAGTGAATTATAGGTTTAAATGGAAAGAAAGACTATGATCCATCCGAAAGTAAATAAAAAACCTACTTTATGCATTTCAACAGTGCTCAGAAAGTCCAGATCAGTTTTGTCCAATATGCCACTGTGAACAATAAGCACTTTGTTGTTAATGACAGTTGTAAGAAGTAGCAGGCTGAACACATCCTGAAGAAGCTGTAGGATTTCCCTGCCATGATGAGTCTATAAAGAGAGCGGAAGATGTTAATGTCCAGTAGGTGGCGGTGACATCTAATATTCGGCAGTAAATCTCACAAGTTCGTTTTGGGTTTAACTTTTATTACACTCTTTAAACAAGCAAATATGGGTTGCAAGTAATTTAGAGAGTTTTAAGGTTTTAAGTCTTTTTTCAGCTGCTTTAAAGATTGAAAAAAATGAAAAACTTTTAACAAGTCTACATTTAACGTACCTATAATCAAAACATTATTACACACACAAAAGAAAAGCACAAATAAAAATATACCTTATACTTCTGCATGACTTCTCTTGTGAATCCATATATCCAAGAACATATAAAGCTTGCGCACTAACAATATAAATTATATTTTTAATTCAGTTTGAAAAAAGAAAATACTTTGAGGACATCCTACTCATGGCATACCATGACTAGAAAATATTTTTTGACTACCAGATTGCAGAGACCATGGAAAAACTTTTTTATTGCCTTATTAAAATCCATGCCTTCATTAAAAGGACGTAGAAATGGATGATCTAGCATGTTACCTGAGGTTCATGATGTGGTCCTCATGGTTGCCTCTGTTCAGATACATGTGGTAGGTGTAGAGCAGCAGGAAGGCAAACAAAATGATGATAATCTCTGTCGATTTTTTTCCCTCAATCCACAAAGTCTCCATTGAATATTTAGGGGTTCTCCGCGGAGGGAAGACCATTCTGGGAATGAAGGCAATACATCTTGAATGTAATAAGTCACAAGTAATGCCCAAGTGGCTTTCATGAACTCATTATCTGGCTCTTCTTAGGTACATTACTGCAGCACAAATATGCTAAAATGTAATTACTAGAAATAATATTACAAATCTAAACAATCAATCTACTTTTACCTTGTAAAATATAAGCAGTAAGCCATCAAGTCTACCATGCAGATAGCCTGTGAAAGAGAAAGTTGGCATATAAATGCTGTTTATCATTCCAGGAATCAAAAATCAATTGCTTGAATCTGATGAAAATATGCAAAATATAAACACTTTAAATGGTACAACACAACTCTTTTAGAGTATTCCAAGATGGGAATTCAGTTATTCATACATGCTTTTCTCTACTAATTGAATCTGGCTGTGAGGAGCCCATTGAGGTACAGTGAAGTGCTTTATGAAATGCAAAATAAATAAGCACTCAGTCATTCATGCTGCCATCACTAGCTTTCCATGCAAGCTATCAAAAATAATTCACATATCTCAAATGAACTACTGCAAAGAATCGGAGGTGGATTAAATAGTATAAAGTGTGTGTAGATGACCATTTTAGTTTTTCATAAAATATATGTTATCTCTTTGGCATAGGAAGTCGATAGGTATATGATGTTTGGCATCTGCTTAAAGAACTTCTTTGTTTCATATAGTAGCTGCAGCACATATTTGCCATGAAGAGACTGAAAATGAGAAGCAGTTATACATTTATGTCACTGGATTTTTATGTTTGCATTTTCTAAAGTACATTTCAGTAGAATTGTAGAATGGCTAGAAATCGAGCATCGCGTTAGTTCAGTCAGGCCACGTTAGTCATGCTTGCATCAGCCGACAGTCAGCTGTTCCTGACGTGTACCAATCCAGTCTTGACACCTATCACCTGCGGTCTATTTAAATTCCTATTCTTCAGTTTTTATAAAAATATAATAAGATTTTCAAATTAAGTTTATGTTATAAATGCAGCCTTGGTGAGCGCATTTTAAAAATCTTACCAACCTCAAAGTTTATTGAGGCATTATTGTAGCAAAATTTGAAGGCCAATTAAAGTCTGCTAGACAGATAAGTAATGTACAAGATGAATTTAGTTTTTGTCAGAGTTTTTACAGTCAATTAGTTTTATAGTGTTGTACCTGCTCCTGTTTAAAGGCGCTGAGCAGGGCATTGTTATCAGTCACGCTCAGCAGGAATGAGAGACGAGGACCACTGTACGATTCTGGCACGACAATCAGCTCGTACTTCAACTGCCTGACCTCCTCAGTTAAAGGGTCAACCACAGAGTCCAGGAGGTGAGAGATCAAGTCTGGGGGAAAGAGAGCTTGGCTTCTGTCATGACTACTGTATGTGGTTAGAATAAAAGAAGAATCACATTAAAGAAGTGTGACATTCAACTTGATTATCTTGGTATGAATCTGTGTAACAACAAAGCAATGATAAAAAAAAAAAAAGTATGGTTCAAGGATGATGGAGCATGGAACGGAAAATGCATCATCTATGAAATTACAGCCTTTTAGATAGAATCCTCAGAATCAGTCATAGAAGTCCAACCAGCATTTTAAAATCATGAAAAAACTCAAATAAATCACCAGCTATAACCCAAAGCGTAACAATTTCCCATATATAGTCATAAAAATGTATAACTTTTCTCTCCATCAACACGTTTTGTGATAACTATTGCATAATTTGCATTTTGCATTGCAATTTGCATAACGTCTGGCCCTGCACAGGGATTTCATTGTCATTCTTGAAAATTTTTTTTTTTTTCTCTGTGTTTTCCAAACATTTATCCAGAGAGAGTTTAATTTCAGCAACAGATGTTTGTATTAAGGAGAAAATGCAGAACAGTTTTTTCTTGCCTTGATTTAGCCAATATCTACTGGACATCATTCCCTGCTTCCTTAGATTGCTACTGATAAACAAGCATTATTAAGCTCCTTTTGGAGTGCTACTATCTTGCAAAACGTCAAAGGTATTTACATTTTTGTATTCAGTGATGCTGTGGCAGAGTTGTCTGTTAAGAATGTGAGTTCATAAATTAGACTGGTAAATGCCAATAATCAGGCAATAATATTCAAGCACATTTTGAGGAAAATCTGCTCAGTTGCTTTGGAAAACAACTGAAAATGTAACCCTATGTAGTTTTTACTACTGATTTTCTAAAACATTAGAAGAACATTCAATGCACAGTTGCTATCTGGCTTTTCCTATTGCATTCTCTGTGATCTCATTTGAGATTCTGTTATTCTGTTTGACTAAAGATGGGACTAATTGTCTTCTGTAATCCTGCACTTTGGACAGCTGCCTGTGGAGGCTGGCTGCTGCATTTCTGGCTCTCTCTGCACTACCAGCACTCAACATGGGATCTCCCAAGGTTGCTAAGCAACTGTGTCTCCATATAGCGCTTTTTGGAATCACTGAAAGGAAAGGTGTGAAACACTCCAGCGGGAGATCGTTTGATGCAAAATCACATGATCTAGGGGCTTTATAAAAGGTGAGCTGAGGGCAGCCAAATTCAGATGATAATGAAATAAAAATCAATAAAATCACCATGATATTTGGGATCTACTTTATCTGTTCAGCTGATCAATAACAAATGGGACCATTTTAAACAATTGTTATTTTGGTGATTCAATTTGGCAATGCAAATATTAACACACTTTACCTTTTAAAGAAGCCTTTGTATTTTTGAATGTGACATTTATTACCTGGTCCATTCCTAGCGTGTGAAGTTGTCCAACAGGAAACTGAAGAAACTGGAAAGCTATAAAAATGAAAAAGATGCAAACTTTTCATTGTGTTAAAATGAACCAGTTATACTGTAGAAAATCTGAATTTTCATATCATTACGTGTTTAAGGTGAGATATTTGTTTGAAGTTTTTTTTCTATGTGTGGACTGGCCATGTTAATCAAGGGGATTTTATACATGTAGCTGGTCCTGTTCCCTTTCATACTCAATGGACTGAAAGATGTTCCACGTACAACGTCTTCTCATGTCCAGTCGAGCAACATAGCGTCTGTACCAACGCTGGATCAGTATGGCAGCTTTTATAGCTATGTTAAGAACACACAAAGAATGCAAGTGGCTGATGTTAACAGTATCCTTGAAGTCATATTTCTGTAACCACCAAGACAAAAACCAATTGGGAAGAGAAATGCAGGCAATACCAAATATCCATACTTCCCTACTTAGTATACAAAAAGCAGTAATACATCTTTTCAGAGTGTACAACCATTGGCACAGTGGTATCCCATGAGGCAAAGGAAGCTGCTAGATAAAAAAAATAAAAAAATATAAAATAACAATAATAATAAATAAAAAATACAAATTGAACATCTCTTTTAAGTGTAGTGTAAATGCTTTGGTATAAAGAAGGTTGCTCCTTATGGTTAAATTATACTTGTTTAACAACACCTGAGTGAATTAGAACATACGAGTCAAAAGATGCCAACATAGTAAATGTAGAATTTCTGGGAAATATCTACACATATGCAGAGAAAGTAAACATGAAAGATAAAAAAAAAAAAAACATTTCATTTTAGGACAGTACCGCAGCAACCCTTCAAAGATGCCCTGTTGCTACAGCTGATTCCCATTTGTCTCATCGGATTCACGTTACCATGTTAACATCATGCTTTAATGCACACACAGCTTTCGGCACAGGCACACTTGCGTCTTATCCAGAATACTTGAGTGCAAAGATACACCTTGTCTCAGGAGGTCAATATCACAGGTGCTAATTAAAGATGTGCTAAGAGCAGAAAGAACACAATTCAGACATCAGAGACAAAGGCTTTGCTCAAGAGTACACATCCATACAGAAATGATAAGCTGTGTTCGAGAAGGATGGGAGAATTGCTCATCCATTTAATTAATTCTAACAGAGAAATCACACCCATTGGTCTACTGCAAAAATATATGGTAAACCATCTAGTTTGTACTTTCAAAAAGATGTAAACAAATCTACATTGTGCACATGCAATTGTGCTTTCATGCCAACTAGTACTTCTCTATAGCCACAAATGGGAGTGATGACAGATGCTGAAGAAAGTGCCTTACTGTGTGGAAGGTGATTAAATTAAATTGAATAAATCAAATAACACATTTGAGGTGGAAAAAAAAAACAGAAAAAGATTCAATGCAATGCAAGCTAAAAAAATCTCCTTGAAACCAGGGTTGTTGAAAATGGTATAGAAGAAAGAGGTTAAATATTGAAAATCCCATTAAAGTATCAGGGATGAAGAATCAATATTGACCTGTTTCTGAAGAGCGTGTTTGCTTCTCAACTGTAATGGATGAGCCACATCCCATGATGGTGCTGCTTGCTTCATGAATATTTGTAATTCTTGGGGTTCTCTTCTTCGTTTAGAACCAACCTTAAATGTTTGTGCAAAGAAATAACAGAATAATTGTCCCTAAAATAGCTCAAACTCCAGACATCAGTACCAATAGTGCAACCACATATTCAGGACAGAGGGTAACATAGTTTCATAAAAATACATTTGAACACCAATCTGAATATTGTAAAGATGCATCCTCATGGTTATTGTTGCCACTATTAATAAAACAGACCTAATATTTAAGTGCTATTTTGATATTCATATTGAAGTGAAATGGCATTAGAAAAAATAAATACTGCTTGAAATTAATAAAGCATCACAATAATGTTCCTCTGTAGAAAAAAGCAACAAAAGATGCTTACTGCAGATCATGCTGGACTTTAATCTGTGTCCTAAAGAGCCTTTGAAAAGGCCCTTTTAACAAGGATCGAGCTCTGGAAGGGGACACAGTGAGATATGAAAACTGTCACCTTCACAGGGTTAGAATTATATTATTATTATTATTATTATTATTATTATTATTATTATTATTATTATTATTATTATTATTATTATTATTATGTGTCTTTATAGTTTAAATATGTTGCCCCAAATGCTTATAATTTTTAAGTAACATGAATCTCTTTAAGAGGCATTAAAACATTATTGACACATGCTTTATTCCTTAACAACAAAAATAATATATATAAAAATATTATGAAAAACGCTTTGTGTCTTCATCAGTCATGATTATAGCTTGATAGCATGATTCACATTTATTGAGGGCAACTTTCATTATCTTGCATTTGTGAATAAAATATTTTACAAGCAAAATAATTAGGTTGCAAAGAAAGTAAATTTGCCTCTCTAAAGTGAAAATTCCAGACAAAACATCTTTAAAGTAAATATCAAAGTCATTCTGAATGAAGTTGACAATGAACTGGCAAATGTCTTGCCAGTGTTTTATTGTATATATGCCAAAAAAAAGATGCAAGTCTCTGGATGCAAGTCACAGAAAGTGGAGTTCAAATGTATGCATAATTTGAATTTAAGTGTAGTCTATTATTCATGGTCTTGTAGTATAGACTTGAAAAGACTAGACTACAAGAACTTTACAAACTGCAAGCAATCATCCAAGAAACTAAACAAGGGGTTTGAAGTGTTTTTAAACTAGGCAAGTGCAAATGTCAGTTTAAGCAGTGGGCTTACACCCCTTTTTGACTGAATCCAATAGGCCTATTAAATATACCAATAAGTCACAAGCCAGCATACAGAAAATAAACTCTCAACATTATAGGCATTTATTTCAACAATTATTTACAGATTCATCTAAATACATACATTTAAAAAAAGTCTGTTAAAAAGACTCAAGCACCTGGATTTCTGCGTCGTCTCATCTGATCCCTCCAGAATCTCCCCCCTGAGACGGTTCTGTGACGGCTGAAACAGGAGAGATGCGCGGCCTCTGACCCCAGTCTTAATTTGAAATTCAATTTAAATGTAGTATTAGCAAATGTTTTTTATTTTTTTCCATTTATTCATTTTATTGGATCAACCTGTGCATGTACATTGATACACTGTGGGCCTCTACCACATGCTCCCCCTACTGATATATATAGTTTTATTTTATTATCTAGTCTAGTCTAGTATCCATCTAGTATTCATATTCCATATTAACCTTTTGGAATTTTGTTAAAATGGTGAATCCAACTTGAGAGTGGACAGATTATACAACATACAAGATACAGAGAGCCACTTTATTAAAAGGCATTGTTTCTCAGGTAAGCAACAAACACAATTAAACAATGTACGCTGATGATACATTCGAAAAGGAATTGGTCATAACTGTGGGAATGGAACAGATCACCATCACAAACCACATAAGAACACACAATAATACAAAACCCCATGAGATATCACAGATAAGCAAACCTCTGGCTCAGCCATATTACAGTGGCTTAAACTTGCAATGGATGCCCTCCCTTATGCTGGTTTTGACAAAGAAACACATTTTTGGTTTATAAAATGAATGAAATATACATGACTTTATATGCAAAAAGAAAAGGAAAACATATTAAACACAAATGTAACTAAAACACATTGTAATGATAATTTCTTCCTTGAATATACCAGAAAATAATAATAAATTAATCGAGTGCAGTGATTGCGCAGTGATATTCACTTTCGGCATGTTGTGATACAATAAATGGGATGCAAAAGGAAATAGTTGAGTATGGCTTTGCTGACATGTTCCAGATCAGGTGCATTTGTTCATGCAAAGAAGCAGCTCCATGCGGATGGCGATGCGGGTGTGCCAGCCGAGAGGGAGGATACGGATGTAACGTGCTACGATAGGTGGACGCAGAAGGTTCTGGACTGTGGAAGAGCGGTCAGAGTTTCCATAGAACATCTGAGGGAGAAAAAAAAAAGGAAATGCTGAAAACAATTAAACCCCATATTTATGTAATCCTTTCTTTAATGCTTATTATTCCAGGATGGGGTGTTTGTCATCTTACCCTGTTGTTTCCAGTTTGGTCCTTGTAGTAGATCCAGTTGAGTTTCTCACTGGTGCGGTACTGCACAGTGTACTTGGTAACCCACTCATCAGAGTCACAGCGGCCCTGGGTCAGGATACCAGAAACCACTTTGACCTCCTTCAGGTCAATCTGAAGCCACTGGTTGGTATCCTGGAATTTGGACAACCAGGCACACCTTGGACAAGAGAGAGAGAGATAATGCACAAAACAGTCATAAGTAGCACAGGTATATTTGTAGCAATAGCCAACAATACATTGTATGGATCAAAATTATCATGATTTTTCAGTTTATTCCAAAAAACATAAGTAAAGATCATGTTCCATGAAGACATTTAGAAAATTTTCTACAATAAATATATCAGAACTTAATTTTTTATTAGAAATATGCATTGCTAAGAGCTTCATTTAGACAAGTTTAAAGGCGATCTTGGCCAAATAATATCCTATCCTTACAAATCATATATCAGTTGAAAGCTTATTTATTCAGCTTTCATATGATGAATACATCTCATTATCAGAAAATTGACCCGTTTGACTGGTTTTGTTGCTCCATACACTGTCACATATGCAAATTATTGCAGTCTCTTTAAAATTGAAATACTGTACCTGAAACAGTTTATCAAGATTGTTTCAATAATGCTCTGTTCAAAAGTTTGGGGTCTGTAAGATTTCTTAAATATTTTTGAAAGAAGTCTTATGTTCCATTTGAAAGAAGTCTTATGCTTATTAAATATTTTGAAATATCATTCATTCAAAATCATTTCCTTTTTTATTTTAATACATTTTAAAGTGAAATTTGTTTTGGCAAAGCCATAAATCCAGTCTTCATTGTCCAATGACCCTTCAAATATCTTTCTGATATGCTGATTTGGTGCATTTCCTCTTATTATTAATATTGAAAATGGTTGTGTTGCTTAATATGTTTTTTTATTTATTTTTTTATTATTATTATTTTTTAGGATTTTTGATTAATATGTCCATTTAATGCATCTTTTAATCAATTTAACTCATCCTTGCTGAATAAAGGTATTCATTTATTTTTTACATTTTGAAAGCTGTGACCTCTGTTCCTGCAGCCACCATACTAATACATAATTCAGAGAACTCACCCAAATCCTTGGTTGTTGAGCCTTGCTTTGCTTGGAATCCAGGAGGAGAACCAGCCTGTGTACTGGTCTTCATTAGAGCAGCTGAACTGATCTGAGGTCACAGATCCTTCCTCAAAACCCATGGGCTTATGGTAGGGACACTCTGGATAGTAAATTGAGAATGTGGCTAAAATGTATCTTTACACATACCGTAATTGGAAGTAAAAACATAAATGCATCTAATGTCAGTTTCTATGTCATAAATGCATGCCAACCAGGCTTTCTGAATCTACAGGCAGCTCCAAATAACAAAAATCTATGGACAGGCCCATTCAACAAAAGCCTGCAGGATGTCAGACATGTCTGACACGAGGCTTAATGAAACATTTGTCACACAATCAGGGAGCTTTCCTTGTCGTGCTGTGTTAAAGAGAAATTGACAAAGCGTTAATCTGGCAGCTCTCTAATTCCGTGCTTCCACTCTTCTGCTCGTGACTTTACAATCCCAAAAGCTTTAGTTCCCCATAGTGAAAGATCAACATCCATTAAGACTTGAGCTTGACAGATGGTCACGTTCCACACTTAAGCTCCAGTCCTACATCAATGTTTTTACATAACAGTCTCTCTTTTCAAGGATTTAAGATGTTCTTTGTGACATACATCCACTTCCAGTTTTGATTCGGATGAAACCAAGGGAAAATAAATGCATTCAGAAGTCATGAATTCTAAACTGAATTTCTCTTTTTCAGAGTGCGCCTTTAAATATCTCTCCAAAAGCCAACACTTAAATGTTGATAACTAAACCGTAACTTCCATTGCATGGTCGAAAATACAATGGAAGTCAAAGGGAATCAAAACTCTTTGGTTACCAAGGTTCTTCCATAAAAGAAAGCAAGACATACAGGTTTGGAACAACATGATAATTTACAGAATTTACATTTTGGTAAACAATCACTTTTACTGTTCAATGGTTTGATTAACAGGACCTAATCTTGTTTTGGAAAATCTCAGCATTTTAACATTATGGGATTATGAATGAGCATCCGGTCCATCTCCGATTTTTGCTCCATTTAATCACATTCTAACACATTAGTCTTGGAGGACTCTGAACACAAGTTGCTCTCTTTTAATGGAGCATGTCTGCCCTGTGGTGGTGTGGCAGTGGGATGCGATGATGGTGCACATGGCCCAGTTGAAACTCTAACCAAATGATTAATGACTTTCTGCACCACTACAGGCGAAGGTTTGTCCAGCAGCAAGATCATTTGCACGTCCTGCCTTCTGTTTTCAGAGGGCACCAGCTAGTGCTAACTAATCCATTCATCTCAATTCCCAAAGAGTGCAAAGCCCCATTAAAAAGTCCAGACAAAACAAACATAAAGGATTTCAGGGGTATTTGATTCACAATTCACCTTCAGGCAGTAAAAACAGTCCTATCTAGATAACTTGAAGGAAACTAACTCATTACATATTTAACCCGTTTTGAACCACTTCTTCATGATGAAGCCTATCCAAACCAGGACAAAGCCTACAAAGCACTCACACTTAGGTTACAATTAGTGCTTATTACCTTTTAAAAGAAGAACGTAATGTGATTCTTTGAATGCATTTTCCGTCCATATTTATTACAGTTCCTTTCTGTTTTTTTACCTGGCATGCAGTCCATCTCCTGGCCCCTTGATGAAGAGCCTTTGGAAAGCAAATCGCTAGAGGAATCACAGTCACACTTGCAGGTTTTCCCGGCCCATGTGTCATTGCCCTCACCATCCTAAGCACATATTAACGTTGTCATCAATTCTTATCTTTTAATTGTCTCTGATATTAATATTAAATGTGTTTAATTACCTCTTGCGCTTGCAACCCAATAAAACCTGGACAAAATGTGGAAGAGTAAAAAAAGGAACATTCCATTAGGTTATAAATAAAATTGTAATACAGGTGAAATACGTTTTATTAACATTTAACATTCACACTCATCTTTATTTAGTTAGTTAAGTAATAGTATTTTTTCATTGTTCTTTGTCTTAAATATGATTCCACTAGTTTTTTTTTTTTTTAATTCATAATTAATTTCTTCTAATTTAGTGAAAATGATTCAACTCAACAACACATACCTTCAGACAGCAGCAGGACGGCTAACAGAAACGCGTTCTGCAGTCTGTACTCCATGATGTTTATTTTTCAAGTGGTGGACCACCGCACTGATATTAAAGGTGCTGGATTACTGTAATCCACAGAGCCCTAATGGCCTTATCTAATGCCCTTCATCTCAAAGCTCCTCCCTTTACTGCTGAACGCTTGAAATTGTTCACATCCCAGTCCGACCCTTGTCTGTTAAAAAAAAGAAGAAATAGCCAAATGATCCCAGATTATGAAGAAGAAAGATCAGCTTCTGTGACCCAGTTAATGGTTCAATGCTTGCAATTAACTCAATTCAACTTCTAATTTCATTATGTGCAGGTCTTCGTTCATTTTTTTTTTTCATTAATAATGTAAAATACATAGGTTTCTTATATGCTGGCAGGTGTTTCAATGAAATGATGCATGCTGAAACATAGCTGGGTAGACATTGTTTTAATTGTTATTAATTACAGCAGAATATACATTATGAACACTGTTAGAGTCAGACATGCCCAGACTTAAATCAAACGTTAGGGTGCTGTTTCTCACTTGTACCCTAAAGATAACACACAAACAGTCTTCACAAAAGACATAGACAAAGTGCTGAGTGAGTGGTGGTGGTCGTGTTTGAGCTAAATGTTGTGCATTGGTGAATAAAGTTACAAGCAAATAACTTTGGATAGATGAAGGCCCAGACAGAATCTGCACTTAATAAATAAATATGGAAGTGTGTGTTAAATAAAACTATAGAGTACTAGACTCTGACTGAAAGAAACAGTCAAAAGCCAAATTGCTTCATAAACGAACATGCAAGCGGTGAGGGATGTGAAGAACTTTGCAGATTCTGTATGGGCCTGAAAGATGAAAGTCACATCCTGACTTGTTGGATTTTGACAGCTACTGTATTTTGTTCATGTCAATCCTGTCAGAAGCAGAAGGGGAAAGGACACAATTTAGGGATAGACCACACTGTCAGTTCAGCCAACAGGATTCAAACAGACTTCATTAACTCAGCAAAACAGTTCAACATCAAATAGGAACAGTCTTAACATTTATATGAAATAAAAACAGATATGTTTCTAAGTACATTCTATGACAGACTCAGGATTCAGTCCACTAAAATAAAACGAGAATGACAGATATGTCTGTGAACTCACAGGACAGATGCTCTTCTGCCAGAATAAATTATTTTTCCTGATAGATTGTAAACCTTTGGCCTTGCATGACTTCACAATGGCTTTAGTTGGCACACAATGGCTTTAGACAATAATGTGTTTTTTTCAATACTTATAAACATCTTGAAATGTCTAAAGTAGAAAAGAGAAAACTGTTTTCGATAACCATGAAAGATGCAGATGCAGCTGACCACTGGGCCTGGTTTAAGACTTACATTCTTATGGAGATATAAAAGTTTGTCCAATGGAAAAAAACAATTAAATACATTATATTCTAAGAGGATACAGTTTTCAAATCATTGCCAAGCCACAGAGACTGAACAACCATTCACAAATATGAGGATAAATTAAGATGTCCAATATATTTACTCTATTCTGTGCACTTTTGGGGACAAACCTGAATGTTTATATCCCTGCATTCAACAGCTCAGACACTGGAAGGCTAACAGGCATCCTATTTGGATGATAGATGCTACAAGCCAATATAAGACAAGCTGTCTATGGCTATTAAACCATGACAGATGAGTTGTCAGTACCTGCAGGTATACTTCAACATGGCAGTGAAGCAAAAGCTCTCTGAATCACCTTCAAAATATACTTCAACATACATTAAAGGCATGCAAAATCCTACTCATTCAGTCCATGTATAAGGTGAACAGAGGTAAAGTGGGACACAATTTGTCAGTGTAATTTTTAAAACGTTATCCTACAATGTCATCCTGAAGATAGAATTTTTACATTTTTATAGGATAAGCTACATTACATGTTTGATTAAAAAAACGATAATATTGTGAAATATTATTACAATTTAAAATATTATATATATTAATATTATATATATATATATATATATATATATATATATATATATATATATATATATATATATATATATATATATATATATATATATATATATATATATTAAAATGTAATTTATTCCTGTGATGATAAAGCTGAATTTTCAGCGTCATTACTCCAATCTTCAGTGTCACATGATTCTTCACAAATCATAATATGCTGATTTGGTGCTCATGAAACATACATTATTATCAATGTTTAAAATGTTTTTTTTTTCAGGATTCTTTTATAAATGGAAAGGTAAAGAACCCAAATTATTTGAAACTTTAATCTTTTATAACATTGTAGATGTTTTTACTGTCACTTCAGTTCAGTGCAGTGCATATATATATATATATATATATATATATATATATATATATAAACCTAAAACAAACTTTAAAACAGTATTGTGTATTCACTCTACATTATCACACCACTATCAGCCTCAAATGACAGAATGGTCATTTCTGCCCACAAAGATGCAGCCCTTTTTCTGTTTTAGCGCTTAAACTAGCTTTGTAGCATTTTAGTACTCTTGGATAGGGACGTGGTCATTTTTTTTGCATGTTAAGCATGATTCCACATAAGTTGATTTGAAAGAAAAAAACATAGTATTAAAAACAAAATAATGGTGCTTAGCAAACCAGAAGAAATGCAGAATCAGCGACATTCTACAGGCTGCAAACACAGGTTTTGTAGCAGGTTTAACAAGGCTGGTTATAGATTACCACCCGCAGTCCACCTCACCACAGCTGGCGACAGCCAAAATATTAATCTTCGCAGACTTAACAGCTGGCTGATGAGAAGATTACCTGGCACCACAGAGACAGACTGTGTCAAAGTACTGCAGATTAAACGATGTTAGACAAGGTGGACAAGGTGTTAATCCAGTGACTTAATCACATTCAGGCCAGGATGAAATACTCTCAAACCAGCAGACCGCATTACTCAGGAACAAAGGATTCTATTCCACTAATATTAACCTGAAAATATGCAACAAGAACACAAGAGCTTCCAGAAAGGGGCTTTTTGAACAACCACATAGAAGTTGACTCTAATCTCTTCCTACAAATCAAAAAACAACAGCTTGTTATTGCGTGGCAGTTTAACCATGAAAGACAACACAAGAGTTCAACAGAACATAAATGACTAAACATGATTGCTGTCAGATATAGGATGTGAGATATAGAGAATAGAAATGATTCAAGATGTTACTGAAAATGAACTTGGTTATTTCATTATGCAGAACACTCTACAATAGTGCTGAGACAACAGAATCAATAAAGTTATAAATGAGAACTGATAAACAAACAAAAAATAAATAAACATGACTTTTGATGTACCGTATTTTTCAGACTATAAGTCGCACCTGGGTATAAGTCGCATCAGTCCAAAAATACGTCATGATGAGGAAAAAAACATATATAAGTCGCACTGGACTATAAGTCGCATTTATTTAGAACTAAGAACCAAGGGAAAACATTACCGTCTCCGGCCACGAGAGGGCGCTCTATGTTCTCAGTCTAGACTACAGGAGCAATGAACAGCATAGAGCGCCCTCTCGCGGCTGTAGACGGTAATGTTTTCTCTTGGTTCATTTCTCTCGGTTCATGTCAAATTAACTTTGATAAATAAGTCGCACCTGACTTTAAGTCGCAGGACCAGCCAAACTATGAAAAAAAGTGCAACTTCTAGTCCGGAAAATACGGTAAATGTCAAAAATACTGTATAAACTAAATCTGAATGTGTAACTTGAACATTAAAGTTCCAAATCCAGTCCTGTGAAAGACAGAGCTCATATACTGTAGGTAGATAAGATTAGATAAGGTAGAAGATTAGATGGTTTTAATCAAACACCATATCAACAAAAACACTTGTCAAATGTCTATTTAAAGTGCACCATTGATACACTATATTAATAACAATAAAGAAAAAAGTTCCCAGGACACATTTCACTAGAGTTATTCAATTGAGAAATGCTCTGTCACTCTCTTTGGGGGGGGATTTTGTAAGAAACATCAGTTGTTAAGCAAAGTGCCTGTCGTGTTAATCAATGTAAATGAATACAAATGTAATACTCTGCTGCAGCTCTATGAAGGATGATAAATTGACCTCAACGTTATGATGTATTGCTCTGTTTGCATTGGTATTCAAATGCCTGGAATTCTTAATATAGCAATTTTGCATATTTTGTATCCATCTCATTTCAATCTATATTAGTAGAATATAATTTAATGAAATGTACGGTGAGATAAATCTAAATCAAACACTGAAAGCCTGAATGAAAATGTGCTGCATTTCAGAGGCCACTTGAAAATCTTACCGCGTCTCCCACCTGCCCTCCCCGCTAACAGATCAATAACTGCATTACGTCTTTGAAATCCTTTTACCAGGTTCCGAGGCAATGCTTTCACCTCTTCAAAAACCTGCGGTTAAATTGATTCAAATAAAACCGCCAGTTATTCAGTTTGTTCAAAGGATCATGCACACGTGCAACTCAATCCCCACAAAGCGACCGCTGAAAGTCACGTCAGGATGGAGTAACGGACTTAACTCTCACAACCTTGAGCAGAGCCGCTTGTAAACCACCAGCTGGGGAGGGAGACACCTTAAGGCCTTCTCAGGAAATCCAGCTCTTCGGGGATCTGGATCTCTAATGGACTCATGTTAAAAACAAGCACTATCTGATCCCAGCGTGTTGGGTATTGAATGCCAAGCTCATGGGAACTTAAAAAAAAAATTAAAATTGTAAGACACCGTCTATGGGTAAAGTGAGACGAATAGCCATCATGGGACATGGTTAGGATGCATCAGTAGTTGCTGATATGCTGCTGCATGTTTTAAACAGGGATGACTCAAAGACCTGAAGTATGAGACAGTGTGTAATATAAACCTAGTCTGCACTGAGAATTCACTCATCAGAAAAGAATGTTCGGAAAAGAGAGGAAAATAATTTAGAAACAATAAGTACTTTTGTTACAACCATAAAATGCACTCTGTACATCGTAACTATTAACACACCAATAATTCATTAAATAATCTCCATGAAATATAGAATTATTACACATTAAATATTTATACATTCTCTTGTGTATAAACTAAAGCTCTTACAATTCCACAGATTCTTTTTTGTCCCCCGTCCCCAAGTTTCCATATACAAATACATAGATTCATATCATCGTCAATAAGCAATTTTCAACAGAAAACTGAACCCAGATGTAATGAACAAGAATACAAATTCTATCAAATGTGGATGCTTAAAAAAAAAACAAATCTGAGGCATAACTATTGCCACCTTCTGGCCAGAAGTGGCATTGTGTACCACTGTATGAACAACAGCATTCCATCGGTAGCCAGGAAGGAAAAGGAGAAACCAAGTACACTAGTGGCCACTAGGGGCCCTTCCTCCTCTAAAGAGCCGTTTCTTTCAGATCGTTGAGGTTTGGCATTCTCGCGCGAGCGGCTCTGGTGAAGCCGATACCGTTCTGCCCACCTTTGTTTGCCATTTGGTCTGGGTACGGTGCGCCCTCGGCCCTATTCAACGCGGAGATGTGCCAGCTGGACTCAATCTGCCCTGGCAGAGGGTAGTTGTGGGGTTTGCGGCTCTTGGTATTTGGGGTAACGCTGCCCGGTGGGAGCCCTCTGGCCTCATTCAGGTTCCCTTTGGAAGGGGGGTTGGGGAGAGGCTGGAAGCGCAGCTCTGCCGAGCGATCGGGAGGTGGGGGCTGAGTAGAAGTAGCAGGAGACGAAAGGTGTAGGAGCTTCCGCAAGGACTTCAGAGGCTGGTTCTGCAACAGGAAACCATTAATAATGCATGTCTGTGTGCAATCATAAAATACAAAGGAAGTCCTTTTTTTAAAGAAACAATACTATTGCTCAGCAAGGACACATTAAACAGCCAAAAATGAAAGTAAAGACATTTATAATGTATTTGATTTCAAACAAATGTTATCTTTCCTTATATACGTATCACGGTTACCACAGAAATATTAATCAGCATACTTGTTGATAATAATAAGAAATAATAAGAAATCATATCAGCATATTAGAATGATTCATGTGACAGAAGGATCATGTGACACTGTAATGTAACGACCGCTGATATTTCAATTTTGCATCAAGAATAAATTACATTTTTATACAGATTAAAATAGAATAAAGTTATATATATATATATATATATATATATATATATATATATATTTCACAATATTACTTTTTTTGATAGATAACCATAACTATAAAGTATCCACAAGACAGCTATAACGATAACTATGATGAATCACTTTCAAAACTATTTCTTCCACACGATTAACAATAAAAACATTGACAACCAATCAGAATCCATCCTGCTTTAAAGAACCTGGGCATTAAAAGTTGCAAACAACAAAACAGCAGCATGTGCTTAGAATAAACTGAATGTTATAGCGTATCAGTACGGATGCTTATATATTTGAGTTATCTTTATAGAATTTGTTATTTTCTTTTACCTGAGGCTGCACATCTGTCTGCTTTTCAGGTGGCCAAGTGTTGTCCCTGTCACGGTCACGGTCCCTCTCACGGTTTCGATCCCGGTCACGCTCCCTGTCTCTTTCCAGATCCCGTTCCCGGTCTCGATCTCGGTTGCGGTGTCGACTGCTGTGATGAGACGATGATTTGACTGGTCTTTGTATCACTAGCTGCTCTTGCTGAGCCTCACTAGGAACCTGACACACAGATCAAACCACATTACCAGGGAACTCACCTGAATGCTGGGACTTGTGTACAATAAATCTCCTCTCCAAACAAAAATACACCCAATAATCTCGTGCATTAGGTCAGAAAACTGGGAATGTGTTGAAATACTGCCTTTTTAGTCATGGCAACCAGTTGATAATGATGGAAACAATTTAATAATGAACAAAAATTCATACCAGTGACCAGTTTTTACAAGTTTATCTGGAGAGCATGAATTTTTGAAGATAGCTAAAGGAGTGTTTCGATACGTGCCCAGTTTCTGACCCTTTGTACCAAAATGTGCAAGATTTTGTGTACAGAAGACAGAGAGTTTGTGTGTGGAAACATTTTAACCACTTCTCCTACTCTTTCCCAGGTTCGGAGAATGGTAAATGAGAAAACGTGCGTCCTCTTTGAGCAAGTGCTGCTAAAGACGGTTATGGGGTCCATGCTTCTAACAGAACACATGCTGATGCTTTTGCGATGCTAGCAGTAACCCAAGCAATGGTCTTTAGTGAGTAAAACACACAGGACCAGATCTGTTACATCAACATATAAAAACACTCTGACCTAATACAGTTTGACATTGATTATCAGAGTTAAATTACACAACACAGTATATTACACTGTCTCTTTTACCAGCTATTGAGATCATAAATTAAATGTGGTACTTGCAAAGATGCATTAGGCTTAAAGAACAATTTAAGAACAGCTTTAATTTGGCTGTAAATTCATATGTAATATATATATATATATATATATATATATATATATATATATATATATATATATATTATTATTAGATAATGTATTTATATATATTTATACAAAATAATGAATATTTATATAAAATAATGAATATATATATATATATATATATATATATATATATATATATATATATATATATATATATATATATATATATATAATTTATTTATTTATATATAACTATATTTTTCAGCAAATAAAACACATATAATTAATCTGATAAAATAATCAGCATATCATGTAATTAATTTGATTAAAATGTTTAATATAGATCTGGACCTGATGTTTTGCACATTATAAATGGCTCTGAAAAAAAAAAAACTCTAAATAAAAATTATAATAAAATGACAAAAAGACATCTAGTCATAAAACACCCATACATTTAGTATGACATGCAATGAAGATGTGTTTATTTGGTAGAGCGGCACGGTTTTATGTGAGCAATACCATGGGCTGCGGGACAACAGGAAGCACTTTGACAGAAGAGTTATGCTTTAAGCTATTCTTTGAGTTAAAGAGGGGGAAAAGGCTTTTCTTGATGCTTGGGTTCCTTCCTGCGTTGCCGTCCGTCTGCAATATAAGACGCACAAAACCCCAGTGGCTCATTCTATTAACACCAAACATCTTTTGTTGTTGAATACAGCAGATGAACATACGGTCCTCTGGCTCAATATTTGCGGACAGAGCACAGTAGAGGCAGATTCTACCACACACATGCTGCTTGGGTCTGTAATGGTCTCCATATGGCTATTGTGGGGAAATGCTACAGAAGGCACTGAACTGCACTGAGAGTCTCTGTTGGATTCTGTCCGGCATTCACTGGACAATGGAACAAGTGGACGGCCTCCCGTTTGGGACGATTTTACCATTTCACCTTCTTTTTTTGCACTGTTCAACTACTTGCTGATTGAGATGGCTGAATGAACACTATGAGGTGAAATCTCGCCTATTAATTTTAGAGACAGTATTTTTCTATCCTAGACTATTACATCTGTATACAATATATCATTTAAGTTCAACGACTAGCAGACAGACATACAGAAAAAAACACACAACACAGCAGCTAAGCAGCACATGTACATGTATAATAACATACACTGGCTATTCTTACTGCATTTGATACCATTTTTGAGAGTTGAAAAAAGGAAATGTAATGAATAGGACATTCTTACCGGCTGTGACTTCTTCTTTTTCTTCTTTATGGCTCTAAAGAAACCTTGTTTTTCTTTTGGTTTAGGGACCTCTGGTGGGTTCATGACCATAGCCTCTGAATTATTCCTACAAATGTAATTATTAAAAGTTGAATCTCACAAATAGATTTTGGTCATAAAATCAAATAAGATTTTAATTATCTGCCTAATAATGTAGTGCAAATAAAAAATTATGTCATTGTAATAACAGTAATAAAAGTCCAGACAACTTCTAAAATAACATCAGTATATGTATATATATATATATATATGTATGTCACTATGTAATAGTCAGGTATACCAATATTTTTGTCTATGCTAGTGAAATATGATAAACATGTAGTGTATGCTAGTGAATATGATATGTGAACATGTTTAACATCTTTAATTAAGATTCAACCTATCACATAAAACATGAACAGCCATATTCTCAGAGAACTGGCTAATGAAAGAAAATCAGTGAATCAATATCATCTATCATCAGTGAATTTAAAGAGAATGTAAAGTGGGCATGCTTTATTATTTTCTGCACTTACTGTTACCAGACATCTCACAATCATCAAGAACACTAATTAATTTTACATCGAAGTAAAGTTTTTTCATTTGAAGCAAAATATTTAATGTTGTCACTTTCAGCTTAACAAAGCATTTCACCTTACAGCCATGGTATTTGTGTACAGAATAATTCATTTGTCTAGATCGAGCGTGTGCTGCCTTAACAAGCATGTTCGCTCACCAGGGGTCAAAATTGGTCTGCCGTTTGGGGTGGTTTGTCATGGCTGTGCTTTCTGCCACCACCGCTGGCACTCTGCTCTGGCCAGCACTCTCATGGAAGGAGTTGTCAGGTCGAGGAGAAGGGACTGCACAAAAGGACAGAAAAAAATAAATAAAGTTAGAATATCAAAGCTTAAGTCAAACATTATTACCCCATAAATAAATGCACATATAAAATTACTTAAAATAAAATAATTGTATTCAGGAAGGACATATTAATTTAAAAAAAAAAGTTACAGTACAGACATTTATAATGTTACAAGCGGTTTCTATATTTTAAATCTGTATCTACATTTTTGGGGTACCTCTGTAAAAACTTCCCACTCTGCGAGGCATCGAGTCACTGTAGATGATTCTGTTCTCCTTGGATGAGGTTCCATCCTCCATATGAGTGTCATGGTACATCCCAGGCTGGGTTACAAGAGGATAGTCACACTGCAGGATAGTATAAAACAGTAGTTCCTTCAACTTACTGTACATACTGTCTTACTGTAACTTTAGATTTGCTTGGGGAGAAAGGAATGATTGAGCAAGAGAAAAAGAAGTGTGAAAGAGAGGTTAAAACCGACAGTTCAGCCATAAATGAAATTTATGTCAACACTTAATCACCCCTCATATCATTCCAAACCTGTGTAACATTCTTTCTCCAATAGAACACAAAAGAAAAGAGTTTTGACTGTGGAATGTTGGTTTAGTCCTGGGACATATTACATATGGATCACTTTTTGTTTCATCTACATTTGTTTCGTCTACATTGTAATTTCATGTCAAAATAATATGGAAATAGTCTTTAAAGTTTAATTCAAAAGAAAAAAATTAGAACAACATGACAGTGTAAATAACAACAGAAATGTCATTTTACTGGGGTGAACTGTCCATTTAGATATTGAGAAGATACTGAGAACCTAGATATCTAATGCTAAAGACATGAGCTAGCAGTTAATGTAGTGACATGAACATTTACAAAACATCCATATTAATGGTCAGAAAGCTTAATGTGAATTGTTTTTATGATCAATGCATTAAAAAAAAACAAAAAGATGAGGCATGAAAAACAGTAGCAGCTACTGAATGTGTGAGTGGACACATTCTGAGGGTCCTGCTGAGACCTCGGACCTCGTTTTTTGGGCGTTGTGAGTGGAAGGAAGCTGTGTTGTCCCTCGTGGAATCTTTAATCGGGGGGCGAGAATGAGGCTTCTCTTTGGGAGACTGGTCATTCTGCAGACATAAACACAGCAAAATAAGCAGACACTGGAAGACACTGGGAGTGTGTATGTCATAATCAGGTAGGACAAAAAAAAAATGCATGAATGCAGAAGGCAGCAGAGCCATTTCTTAAATTAGATCACATACACACATGCAAGCACATCACAAATCTCCTGAAATTATTACAGTGAACAAGCTAAATTTGTAATATTGCTTTTTGCGAACGGTAGAGAATTCGTGATATTCAGACAAAGATGAACAGATGAATAAGAGGGTATCCTTGCTTGGATAGAACTATTCAAACGCTGATCACAGCAACCAACAGACAGCATTTTAGCGAGATCAGCACCTAATATGCTACAGGACACAGAGATAAAACAAGAGCAGGTCACTGACCCTGCTCAGATCTTGCGCGAGTTCTTCTCGGGAGGAGCTGGTGTTGTGGCGTGGGAGGGTGCGATGCTGGAGCTGCGGCGAGAGGAGTTGTAAGCTGCTGGCACGTGTTGGCACTCCCTGCCCGACCGCCAAATTAGCCTCCTGGCCATGCGGCCGATGTCGCTCTCTCCGCACGTACATGGAGTGGCGATGAGGGCGCTGCTGCGAGGAAAACGGGCTGGTGTAGCCGAGACCGTAAGGATAGGATTCGTGCGGGGAGGGCATATTGTGAGGATGGCTGCCCCCTGCTCCCGCGGCCCTGCTTGGGTCCAGTGTGTCCGAAGACTTCGGTTCATCCGGTGTCTTTTTCCGACCCGAAGAACGTCGTGAGTCCAGAGTGCCCCCTTCCAGTCGCGTGTTCCCCCGGCTGCTCGGACTGTGACCCTGTCGCTCCGTCCCAGAGTGCCGTTCACCTCTCGGGCTCCCGGGAGCTGCGTTTAGATCCAGACAGCTGGACGGGAAGTAGCGGGAACCTGAGCCCGATCCCACCATGGGATCGTCCAGGTGGAGTCGTGTCTCGGCCAGGTTGCTTACGGACTTGGTGTCGTTCAGTGCTCCGTGGCTCTTGGACAGGCTGAGGAAGGACGAGGAGCTTTTGGAGGATGACGTGGAAGGCATGGATCCATGTGAAGATTCCATGTGGTTATGGCGACTGTGCTTGTCCCCAGACTGCAGCGTGCTGGTTTTCCCTTCCAGGAAGGACGAGTGGCGGCCTGGTTTGGATGACTTGAGGTACTTGCCAGTAGAGGTGTCCCCTCCCGCAGTGACACCTCCAGTTTTAGGCCCCAGGTTGAAATCAAATTCGGTCTTTCCCTTTGCATCTTTGGGGCTGAGTAGGTGGGGAAGGTTGTTGTTTGCCAGGTCTTTGCTACAAGAGGCCGAGCGGCTGATGGTCTGGGCCTGGTAGCTCTTGGGGTGTAGTGTGGGACTCAGGGTGGATGAGGTCAGCATGTTGCTGCCGTTCAGGAAGCTGTCGGTGCTCCGGTGGAGGTCTTCATGGCGCGGTAGAGACGAGCAGTCCTTGCTGCTAGCATGCCGGTGACCTGAACTCTTACTTCCGTGGCTCCTGCAGGGATAAACACAACATATTTATCAATTATCAATTAAAGATGTAATCAAACAGACGTTAAACACTTTTAACAGTTATTATTATATGTTGCAATCAAACTTATAGCAAAATTTGGTAGTTCTGTATGTTGTTTCAGGGTTGGCATCATCGGAGGTTCTCTGAGGAGCTGGCATCATCTCTTCTCAGGTGTTCTGGATCCAGACTGAAGCTTATGTAAATCCGAGTAGTGATTAAGAACCACTGTGATTAACCACTGGTGGTGCTTGAGGAGACTCCCCCCTTCTATGTGCAGCACTTTGAGTGCCCAGAAAAGCATTATATAAATGTAAGGAATTATTAAGAAACAATTGTAATTTTGACAGTTCCGTTTGCTGCCCCTAGTGGCTCGGAAATCACAGATTTCACCCTTAACCTAGTTACTAGAAGTAGTTTCTACTGACCGGCTGGGTATGGTGTTGTCTCCGTGGTATGGTTTTCTCTTCGAAGAGCGAGGTGGGGTGGGCGACGGGGCAGCTGGCCGCTCTGGCCCTCTAAGGCCCTGAAACACTGGGTGGTTCAGACACTGTTCTGTCAGAAAGCGTTCGGTGGGGTTCAGGCACAGCAGGTTCTGACACAGTGAAAAGAGAATGAGGAGAGTCATGCCACACTAGAACAATAAAAACTCATTCACATTCAGTCTTTAATAACACTTTGCACTTGGGGTGATATGACATCTGCAGTTTATTTTAAAATAAATCCACACCAAATATATCACAACTGCTGGGATTCGAAAGGGATTTTCTAATGAATGTTGCAGACAGTTTTACCTTCATTAAATCCAACATGAGTCCATTGATGATGCCCAGGTACCTTCGATCAAGTGTCTGAGGATGACTTACAGATGGAAACTGTAAAAAAAAGCACATACATATATACTTAAAGAAAGAGGGAGGACTAAAGAATAAAACTGAATATTTGCATATTTAATAACAAATATGAAATACTAGTGATTGATTTATTGCATTACAATAGGCTGAAGCTTTACAATTACTAAATGAAATTTAAACTGAAATAAAAATAAATGAAACCTAAATAGTAATATAAAAATAAAATGACAAAAGTAAATAACAAAATTACTAAAAAAATTAAACTAAAAATGAAAACTAAAAATATAAAAGTAAAAACGCATTTCAAATATTAATTAAATCAATAATAGTTTATAAATCTATGACATCAACACGGATTACATCAATTACAGGCTTTAAATCAATTACATTTCTTTTTTAACCAAATCTGAAAGATTAAAAAAAAATTATGACAATTAAGTAATAAATAAAAACTCAATATTTATTTATTTATTTTTTAATAATTTTTTACCATTAACTTGGTAAGAAGCATTGTAATTACCTAAATAATAGTCAGATAGTCATGACTACACACCTAGAGGCTGATAAGTAATTGCAAAGATGGCTAAGAATCATTTGCAGATGTCACTTGTGGAAACAAAATATGGTTTAAGATGTGTGCAAAAGTGTCCAAATACTTTTTGATTCTATGTATGTTTGAGTGTATGTGTATGTGTGTGAATATTATGTACTGTAATCAGCCCTGTCAAGGCAGAGCCAGTTGTGTTTCACACTGCCACATAGCAATACATGAGTCATAGGCAGCCACTTATTCAGAATACTGGGATCCGTGCCATAGAAAAGAAGAGCAGAGAAGAGGTGAGGAGAGGAAAGCACAGAACATAACAGGACAGAGGAGTGAATTAGAAGAAGGTCCCTACTCTTAGTCCGGCAAAACGAGGGTTGCTGTAGAACAGCTTCATCTGCTCTGGGGGTAAGGGGCCCAACACCTTCTGAATGGTGAAGAGCTGGTCGATTTCACTCTCTCCCGGAAACAGGGGCTGCCCATCACTCAGTTCTCCCAAAATACACCCCACAGACCACATGTCCACCGCCTTCCCATATGGAGCTCTGGGAGAGCCAAGAAGAAGACAAAAATAAGTCAGGAACAGACCTTCATTTGAACATCTCCTTTTCCTAGAAAATCAATTACCGTATTTTCCGCACTATAAGTCGCACTTTATTTCATTGTTTGGCTGGTCCTGCGACTTATAGTCACGTACGACTTATTTATCAAAATTAATTCGACATGAACCAAGAGAAATGAACTAAGAGAGATGAACCAAGAGAAAACATTACCGTCTACAGCCGCTAGAGGGCGCTCTATGCTGCTAAGTGCTCCTGTAGTCTATCACTGAGCAGTATAGAGCGCCCTCTAGCGGCTGGAGACGGTAATGTTTTCTCTTGGTTCTTGGTTTCTAAATAAATGCAACTTATAGTCCAGTGCGACATAATATATGTTTTTTTCCTAATCATAACGTATTTTTGGACTGATGCGACTTATAGTCAGAAAAATACGGTACACTTAAATAAATGTACATGTAATTAAATTATAAACATATCAGTAAAAAAGGTTCTTTTTATTTTTATCTTTATCTTTTATTGATAGATGCAAGAAAAAAAAACTGAAGAAAATGTATGGTGTTTGGCCTTGCAAAAGGTTAAGTTGTTCAGGGTGGTTTCTGGGTGTTGTTATGTTGTTGCTTATGACCTCAGCAGAGCCCACCCAAAGTCACTGTAATGTTCGGTGGCTTTATTACAGAAATTAATTCTTGATTTAAAGTGATAGTCCACCTAAAAATGAAAATTTTGTACTTATTTACTCACCCTCAAGTTGTTCAAAACTAGTATGAGTTTCTTTCTTCTGTTGAACACAAAAGAAGACATCATTAAAAATGTTGGTAACCAAACAGTTGATGGTAGCCACTGACTTCCATCATATATTATGGAAGCCAATAGCTACCGTCAACTGTCTGGTTCCCATGATTATTCAAAATATCTTCCTTGTGTTCAACTGAAGAAATAAACTGATACAGGTTTTCGTGAGTAAATTAGGGTGAGTAAATGCAGAATTTTCATTTGGGGTGAACTATCCCTTTAAGATTTGGTAAGATTTATTTCCAAAGTGAAATTACAATGGTTACTAAAAAGACAGGATATCATTCTAAGTTTGGATGTTTCTGAAATACAGGTTCTTAGTTCCCTAAATATAGCTCTTCAAAAAGAAGTCTGAAAGGATCTGAAAGGCAAAAATCATACATTTGACAACTTAAAGAAAAGTAACAGCAATGGTTTTCAAACAAAAAATAGCTTCACAAACGGCGCAGGACGAGTGTCATGCTTAGGGTTAAAGTTTTATACAATGACACCACTGAAAATGAAAGAGGGATGAGGAGAGTTGCATGCAGAGACAGGCGAATACATAGACATAAAACTGAGACAAATCTTTGCACTAACACACAGCAAAAGGGAGGGAGAGAATATTTGTGTGGGTGGAATTTAAATGGTGAGAGTTTGAAAAAATGTTTCACCGCATTCATCTAGTCTAGTGGCACACACTAGAAAATAATGCTTCAATGGCGACAAGGACAAATAATCATGCACCGCAATCGGGATGTCACATCTAATGGATATATCAAATCAACAGTTTAAAAAAAGGATGTGCCCTCAATGAACAATAGTGAATCTATTTGAGGAGAGTTTGAGTTTTTATGCCTTTAGCTTTACTGAGGAAGAGGTTTTTTTTCAATACATGTTTTAGTTATTGTGTCTCTGGAAAAACAGAACAGGAAGTACAGATATGAGGACTTACCCCAGGAGCAGTTCAGGTGAGCGGTACCACCTGGTCGCTACATACTCCGTGTAGTTAGCATCACTGCCTTCAGAGAGATTGCGGGCAAAGCCTGCAGGGTTGACCAGCCAGGATAGAAAGATGTAGGGAGAAGAGAAAAGAGAAAGGGTCTCTGGCATGAGCAAGACTGCACACAACATTCAGAGATCTTAATTAATCTTCTCTAAAAATAAAAGTCTTAGAGAGAAGCCTGTTGAGTGAGTCATGCTCAATTTCCATAGCATTCAGTTGTTGAGGGAAAATTTAACCCTGAGTAAATATATACAGTCCATCAGGAGCAGAACCTGGAGGCTGGGAGGCATAAAATATGATTGATCAGGTACTGAGACGCTAGCCTGTGTTTTGATTGTATCTTCTAGAGTAACAATACTACCAACCAGTGTAGGGGAAGCCACTTTGATTCTGATTGTCAAGCTAAAAGCTACTTATAATTGAAATTACTGTCAAGTTATTATTATTATTTTTTTGAAATATTGCTAACAAAGAGTAGCATTTTCTATTATAGCTTGGTTGTACTTCAGTGTTCTTAGGATCTATTTTATAATTAGTAGTGTAGCGTTTTGTGGGAAAACCCAACAACTCGATTTTTAATGCTTGCACAACATTGTATATTTTTGAAAGAAAAAGTAGTTTTTTGTAGCAACATACAAAATATAACAATTTGTTTTTATACAAGATTATTTTGGTGTAGAATTATACAACATAATAGATTTAATGAATGCTGCTGTTTATGATATGCGATGTTGTCATTGGTTTTTATGCTAGATAACTGTAAATACTTATCTGGGTACAGAAAAAAAGTTTATTTTATCATCTGATGTACAATTCTAGCATAATGTATAATATGTAATGTGTGTGTGTTAATGTGTTTAAAAACACACTGTATTGTTAATTTATATATTTTTAAATGAATAAACACACACACGCTTCACATAAATATTTTATAAATTATGATATAACTGTGAAATCAACAATATATGGACACATTATGTATAAATACTGTATATTCTTATATGATAAATTAAGATGATATAATTGTAAATGATACAACTATATAATTACATGAACTATATACACATAAATATTTGTAATAATAATAATATAATCAAGATTATGTTATATATTTACAATATAATCCCCTTTTCCCATTAAATTGACCAGTAGCTTCAGTATAGTAAATTACTCCCCAACACTGCTAATAAAGTCATTTTCTGTGATATTTCAGCAGTCTTTCTTTTCAGTCTATGTAATCATATATTTGGAATGACCCGAAATTAACTCAAAATTAGCATTCCAGAAAATAAGCTCTGTCACTCAAATCTTTGCAACAGTATGATTTGGACAAAAACTGTTTAATTCCCTTCCACTCAGACCCAGTTTTTATTTTGTTTTCAGACATCACTGCGAGACTCATGATGCCTGGAAAGGAGACCAAGCATTCAGCGAGAGAGATCAGTGTGAATATGGGGGTGGAGGGTCCTGAATCAGACGACTGAAAGCCTTTGCTCACCAAAATCACACAGCTTCAGGATATCATTGGAGCTGATGAGGAGATTTTCAGGCTTGATATCTGCAAATTAGATAAAAAGGGATGGATATTTACTTCGTGAGCTCAACTTGTGTTGAAGACACCATTTAGTACTAAAAGATTACCGTATTTTTCGGACTATAAGTCGCACCTGAGTATAAGTCGCATCAGTCCAAAAATACTTCATGACGAGGAAAAAAACATATATAAGTCGCACTGGACTATAAGTCGCATTTATTTAGAACCAAGAACCAAGAGAACACATTACCATCTCCAGCCGCGAGAGGGCGCTCTATGTTTTCAGTGTAGACTACAAGAGCACTGAGCAGCATAGAGCGCCCTCTTGCGGCTGTAGACGGTAATGTTTTCTATTGGTTCATTTCTCTTGGTACATGTCAAATTAATTTTGATAAATAAGTCGCACCTGACTATAAGTCGCAGGACCAGCCAAACTATGAAAAAAAGTCTGACTTATAGTCTGGAAAATATGGTACACGATAAAAAAGGCATGTTGAAAATTGCATAAAAATAGGTAAAATACATCACTGATGTTGAAAGTTGATTCTAATTACTGTTAAATCACAACTACCTTACAAAATACTTAATTAAAATACAATAATATTCCGTTTTAAAATGTTAGAGTTCAACTCACATAATAAAATAGGCGCACATACATAAATTGTCTGAATTATCAGTAGCTATTACTATAGTCTGTCTACACAGACATATATATAGACAGATACACAGATAGATAGATAGATAGATAGATAGATAGATAGATAGATAGATAGATAGATAGATAGATAGATAGATAGATAGATAGATAGATAGATAGATAGATAGATAGATAGATAGATAGATAGAGTAAAATTTATGAAGATTGCAATCTATAAACAGCACATAGTTTGTCATACCCCTGTGAACGATCTCATTTTTGTGGCACCAGTGAATAGCTTTGATCAGCTGAAAGATGTAGCTTCGTACTTTATCAGGTAGCGCACCATTAGGCAATTCCTCCAACAACTCCAGCATATTCTGAAAAAAACAGCAAAACACAAGCAAGAAACTATCACCATGTCATCTGAACTACAATTCAGACTACTACAAATGATTAAGAAAGTAAAAGAAGTTTTTAGAGCTGACCTTCTCCACATATTCAAACACTAGATAGAGTTTTCCCCGTCGACGGAAAGCCTCCTTCAGTTCTACGATGTTGTCTTGCTTCAGGGTACGGAGCATCTTGAGCTCTCGTAACGTCGTCTCTTTAACTTCCTCATTCTCTGTGGGAACACACAGGGGGTTAGGCAAGATTGAAAGGGGTCTTGTGTTCTCTCGAGTAAAATAAATGTGCTATGGAGCTCTCAGAGTAAAATTACATTATAAAAGGCACTTCTCACAAACCTTGTTTTAGTGTATTATAGGTGTTAATGTCTTTTTGTTGTGAAACTCTAAAATACAGAATCACCTATCATCAAAATTAATTAGCATGAAAAGAAGCTAAAAATGTATCTAACATGATGACATCATTTGGAACCTTCCTATAGTATGATGGAAAGACAATCTCATGCCATTTTCTTGAAAGCTCAACCATTAATCTCTGTTAGCAACTGTTATTTTATTTAGGGGCCAATCACTGAAGGTGCTATGGTACCTATTGTATCTGTTAGTTTTCTTATTATTAGGGGACAAGCACCAAAGGTGCATAGGCACCTATTGTATCCATTGGCGTTGTTCTTCTATGGCAGCCTATAGTACTGCTTGCAGGAAAGTTATGAAATTTGGCAAACAGATAGAGGACAGTCTGATCTATCTATGGTAATCACCATAGCAGGTTTGGAGTCTCTAATGCAATCCCTCTAGCACCACCAATTGTTCAAAATCCAAAGTGGCCTATTTCACAAATATGATGCGTTTCCCCTTAAGGTTTGTGCAGCGTTGTAATTTAGCCTTTAAACAGCTTTTGCAATTATATTCAAAACCACTGTAGGAAATTCAGAAATATAGGTCACTGGCTGTATAAAAGTGCCCAAACTTAAAACAATTTTATTGTAAGTGGCAAAATAATATAAAAAAAAAAAAAAAAAAAATGCAAAAGTCAGAATTATTATAATTTTTTTGTTCTCATAAATATGTCTATAACTCCAAAACAAAATAAGATATTTTCACAAGTTGACACACACATACAGTATGTATGGACGAACTCTGTGAACACATGAAAAATATGGTGGGACTGTGGCTCTTGGTGGCACTATAATTGAACAAAATGAAATTGCCATTAAAAGTGCAATAGGAGATCTCGGATAATGCTAACATTAGCCTGATAGCACTGAAAGTGAACGTCCCACCCTCCCTGCAATCGCCATCCAAAGCCTTGCCCCCTGAACGCATTTATGATCACAGACCAGAATACTAGAGATAACATTACTACAATAGACTACATCAGCGGTTCCCAATTCCAGTCCATGTTCCAAAATGAAGTAAACCCCTGCTCAGGGAGTAGGGAGCAATGAACACCTTGTAGGGATCATATCGATCGGAACTCAGTTCATTCATGTAGCTTGAGTTGGTCATCTGAGTCGGGTGTCTTAACTAAGCAAGACATGCAAAATATGTGCGTGCGATGGAAATGGTTACCGCTGGGCAACATCATGTGTCATTTACCAGCGAGAAAACTTTAAAAGTACTACAATACCAGGAAGGAAGACCGGGTCATGAGATAGGTCTTAATAGATTCCTTGGGTCACACGAAGAACATGGATAACAATATTGCCTTAGTTAGCCAAGCTTCCTGTCCGCCATTTTAAAACCTACTTTTTTTAAACTCCTCCTAGACAAAAGGTCTGATTTTTCCAAATTAGAATCAGATCATGTTCAGATCATGCTGGCAAATAGTTACACATTTCATGTCAATGGACTAAACCATTTCGTATACTGAATAACCAAATTTGATGGCATGATTAGGGTTGCCACCTGTCCCTTAAAATACAGAATCGTCCCGTATATGAGAATAAAATAGTGCGTCCCATTTTGAATCAATACGGGATGGGGTTTGTCCCGTATTTTTGGAGTTGTCTTCAATACAGCATCTCATGCAAATCATCCCAAAGGCATTCTGTGAAGACTCGTCCTATTCAGCCCATGATTGGGTTATACTCGCTTCCATCATTGGATTGATTGGTTTGTTTCAGGTTCATGGCCAATCAAAGTCAGAGGAGGGCGGGTTCCTTGGCAGAGAGTCGATTTGAAAGAATGGCGGAGGCTGCTCCAGATACCACCAATCCAGCGCTGAAACTAAAGCGGATGCAAAAGTACCGACAAGAGTGGGAGGAATCAAATTCTTGGCTGGAAAGTGTCAGCGGAAATGAGTATCAAGCACAATTTGTCGGTGAGTGTTCTCTGTTGCGCACAGTGGCTTGTCAGATGTGCGACAACATGCCTTCCATGAAAGATGTTATTAAAAAAATCAACATCGTTTTTAAACTATGAAAGGCGCCATTATTTTATGTGCACAGTTTATTCTGCATTGATGACGTCAAATGGTTGTACTCTGTCAGCTACTGATGCTTTTTACTGCGAAACAACTCAGAATACACAACTCAGAAAATAAAATACTGATACGATACCATATTGTGTGGCATTTGGTTGTATTTTTCAGTTGGAGGGCAACAAGAGAAACAATATAAGACTTCACTGATTTCCTAGTGTTAATGGAGATGATGATTTTGCAATTGTACTGTCTTGATTAATGCTTGATTAGCTTTAAACTAAACTAAAATAAACTTTCTACTAAGTAGTAATAATGCTTTTGTTAAAGTACAAATATGAAATGTATGGAAAATGTATTGTGTGATTTCACTACCATTAAGAAAACTGCTTACTTGCATGAAATGTATGTATTGACTGATTTAGAGTAGAAAGCACTTATGTATTAGAAATGGTTTCATGATGCAACCGGTTCTTGACTCTTGAACGAGTCAGTCTTTTGTTTTCGTTATTTGGCTCGGCTCTGTGTTCATCTTCAGTTCTCTCTTCACAGTAGTTCAGTCAGTGTACTGTTTGAGTACATTAATTACTCTGGGATATTGGTTTATTTTAACTCTTAGGGAGTGTCAGCCACCTTAAAAAAGTTAACAGCTTAATTCATTTGTGGATTTATGCGTATTGGAGACGAGAACTGTTTCAAACGATTCAGTTCGATTTGGTGAACTGGTTCAAAAAGATCCGGTTACATCGAAAGACTCATTCGCGAACCGGATATTACTACACTGCAGTGTTTTGAAATCTCACAACAGACCCGGAAGAGAAGACAATGCTGAATAAAATCATAGTTTTTGCTATTTTTGGACCAAAATGTATTTTCGATGCTTCAACAAATTCTAACTGACCCTCTGAAGTAACATGGACTACTTTGAAGATGTTTTTATTACCTTTCTGGACATGGACAGTATACCGTACACGCACTTTCAATGGAGGGACTGAGATCTCTCGGACTAAATCTAAAATATCTTAAACTGTGTTCCGAAGATGAACAGAGGTCTTACGGGTTTGGAACGACATGAGGGTTATTAATGACATAATTTTGATTATTGGGTGAACTAACCCTTTAAGGTGTATGTTACAGATGGTTAAGAGAAGAAGAGGAAAAAGGGCCCGAAGATACTGGAAAGGAAAGCGCAGTAAACAACTGAAAGCCTTTGTGGAGGAGTTGGCAGTACTCCAGATGATGACATCAGAAGAAAGTTTGGAACCAGCGTTCGACGTCTACGTATAAAAGACTGAGAGAGAGACTCGACTGACGGATACTGAATAGCACAGTATCCCTCGACGCCTAATACCAGTTGATTGTACCTTGATTTTGTAACTTTAATATTGTAATGTTATATAACTTCTGCTAACTTTAATAAAACTTATATTATATTATTGACAAGTTATTGTCTACCAGAGTACTAATTTGAGAGCCGTAAGCAAGAACTGACCACGGGGAAGTCTGCTGAGCAAATTGTAAGTACTTTCAGAATGGTTATAGTTTAGTCCAGATTCGACTTTCCTTACCTACCTGAGAATAATAAATAAAAAGGTAAAAGGTGTATGGATAAAGGTGACACCATAAAACACTAGCTATAAGAAGAGGAGAAAAGAATGGGAAGATGCATTTGGATGAATAACATTTTCTAAAGACCCGCTTTTTTTCTCTCCACTTTAGCCCTGATGCATTTGAGTCTTTTAGTAGACCTCAGCTACTGAAACAGCTTACAAACTGCTGATACAAGAAATGCTATGCCATTCTGTTAGGATGTAAACATGACAGAGCTAATCATAATGCCTTCGGCCGCTGGATGAGTTTCTCAGCGCGGATTTCCCTCGAGATCCGGTGTGTTTAGACACCTTGTGGGGAAAATGTATGGTACGGCATTTGGTTTTAAGCCTGTAGTTATATCCATCACCACATGTAAATTCTTTCAGTAGCTGTAGTCATCATTCCAGTATTTTATTTTCAGAGTTGTCTATTCTGAGTTGTGTTGCGGTAAAAACAATAAATGGCTCGACAATAAATGGCATATGATTGTCATGTGCATCTCGTCAATAAAGCCGGTTCTGTGGTTAGTGGTTCACATGCTTTCAAATGGAACGGAATTTGATACACAGAGCCGTAGATCACTGACAAGCTACGCAATATCCTATTCATAATCGAACACGATTCATCTGCGATTATGAACGCTATATCTTGTAGCTTGTCAGTTATTTAGCACTCTGTGTATTAAATGCCAGTCCATCTGAAAGCATGTGATGGAGATTTACTACTAATCACAGAACTGGCTTTACTGACAAGATGCGCATGATAAAGGCATGTGATTTATCGTGCAGCCCTAATACAAAATAATTTCGCTGATCATTACTAATATTTCAATCCTTGGGTAAAGTGTATATACTGAATAACTATCCAAACAGAGTCTTGGAATCTGTGATTAATAATGTGAATTATAATTTGTGTCATGGTAACCACAACAGTATTGTAGTTCATCTCAAAGTCTCCAACCAGTAAAACTGCATGGATGAAAAAGCAAGCATTTGGTAGTAACAGTCTTTTACCTTCACTGTCCTTGAACTTCTTAATGGCCACAAGCTCTTTTGTCTCCTGCAAAACAGATATGTAAATCAGTTCGAGCTCTTTCTCAAACACAAGCTTTATTAGCAAACTGTTAATGGACTCAAGATGTAAAACTGTGAGTTGCACAAAAGGACTGAACCTAGAAGAACTTCTTCCCGGCTGTATCAACAGGGTATTTTTCATGACAAAGCTCCTGACAATGCTTCTGCTAAATGGAACAATGTGTCTGTTTTCAAAGAATAGATAATAATTGTATATTCGGTTGTCTAATTATTAGGCGGAAGTATTGCATGCACATATTTAGCCATGTGTTCACCAGCCCACAGTCAGTCACACAGAGTCCCTGTCATCTGTGGTGTTGGACGAAGCCTCTTTTGACTATATTTGTCATTCAGAGCTTTCAATTTGCACTACAGCACCCTTCACTGAGAAAGCATCACGCTAGATGCTAAAACCCATCCATTTATAACAATTCTATTCAGTAAACACTCACTCAGGACAAATTCCAGCCAGTGTTATAGACTATAGTGCCCAGATAAATGGATATTAAACCATAATTCTTCTGAATTCTGTAGCATGTGTATGTCAAAGGCAGTATTATAACTGTCCGCTGCTAACAAGTTTGATATAAAGGGAAATATCTAAACTGGGAGAATTATTTGGCACAGTTAAAGTGTGTTATAGGTTGTTCTATACAACAAACACATTCAGTAAGTGCTGACAGATTCACTTGCAAAAAGGTTTTACCATGTTTTTCTTTTTTTTCACATATATAAAATTTACACACATTACAAGTTGGGTGTCAATAAGATTTTTGAAACTAATACTTTTATTCATTAAGGACATTAATAATGTTTCAAAATACTTCTATTTCAAATCAACAATGTTCCTTTAAACTTTCTATTCACAAAAATTGTATAGATATTTAAGATATAAGAATCGTAAAGATATATAATAATATATAATGTTACGCAGCACAGCGGTTTTCAACATGGATAATAGTAAAACATTTTGATTGAACACCAAATCAGCATTTTAGAATGATTTCTGAAAGATCTTGTAACACTGGAGACTGGAGCAGAGTAATGTAATAATATTTGACAATATTACAGTTTTTACTGTATTTTCTATCAAATAAATGCAATCTTAGTAAGCATTAGAGATGTCTTTCAGAAACATTAAAAAAAATAAAAAAATCTGATAACATCGCTGTACCATGGTATCACCACAGTGTGTTTTATAAGGCTTATCAAGTCAAAAAGCAACAACAATGCACAGTTTATAGCACTATTTTTCAGTTTTCAGAAAACTCTCCAACTAAAAGACCTGTTTGTAAACTCTTGGACAAAATCCATAAAATTCCCAAACCCTGAATATTTCAGCACACTGGAGAGGCCAGCATTTGAACCAGCTGCAATTAAACTGAAAGAATATCCCAACTGAAACTCCTACATCAAGGTTGGATCCAGGCACTAGCTCTACCTGACGCCTCCGGTGCATTAGCAAATGCCTTGAAGGCTTCCTCATACTTCTCCTCCACAGTGGAACTACAAGTCATTTTCACTTTAAGCACAGCTTGTCATGAACAGATATGATTCATGATCAGAAATTATTAAGAGGCACAGCATGCATGTGGGGCTGGATATAGGAGTAGCTTTTCCATATTGAGTTACCAGACCCCTGCATGGTCTACTTGCACAACCTGGCTGCTTTAAATACAATGCATGGTCAGGCCAACCTAGGCTTCTAGTATAAGACTGGACTACTCAGACCCAGTGTTGCCAGACTGCATGGATGATTTACAAAACAAAAACTCACCAAAACCCACCAAAAACGCCAAATTCGTTAACTGTCAAAATAATGTGATAGAATGTTATTGCCATGTTGATAAGGACCATTTATAACAAAATTATAAATAAAAAAAGATACATTTCCCAGGAAAATGGATCAAATCAGGGCAAATACATTAAAGAGAGTTATCAAATATAACTAAAATATGCAAGCAGACACTATTTCAAAATCACATTTAAGAAATTAACAGATACCCTTGAACAAACTGCCAACACTTCTCAATGTCAAGTCATAATAAGCCAATTTAAATGCAAAAAGTGCCCAATATAAGTGTTCGGCAGGTTTTTCACACTAATTCATGCACATACCATGACACTCAAAACTATGTCTTTCATTGATTCATACTGTACGATAAGCCGACAATAATAAATTAACAAAAATAATGGGCTTACCTTTGTCTTTAACTTCAGACAGAACTAGAGGAAATATTTTATGAAGTATATATTGTAAAACATAATACAGAACTAAGCAGTCTAAAGTCTAAATAAATCAAGTCCACCAACTTTCAAGGATATGCCAGTCTTCGGATCGTATAGTCCCATGTTTAATTGAGATTTTGATGAAATTATTTGACTGTGCTCTAATTTCATGTCATCATGTGCACATGAACTGACAGTCACCACTTATAAGCTTCTACTAAATATTGTAGAAACTTAATTTTCTGTAAAGTTGCTTTGCAATGATTTGTATCGTAAAATGCGCTATACAAATAAACTTTAATTATTTAATCAATGTTACGATCAGTTGTGCGTGTGCTTTTATAATGTGAATCATGTCTTTTCCCTCAAATATTATTATTTAGGTTTAATTTGTTTAATTTTTCGTTCATTTTAAATTTGTATTTATTTCCAGTCAATATTTTTGACTTTTAACTTAACCTTATTTAGTTAGTTGCCTGTGCAAATTGTTCAAGTATTTCAAATTAAATTTTTTGTTTAGTTTTAGTTTTTTCATCTAATATTTACATTTTATTTCAGCTTTATTTGAAATAACAAAAATGTTTAAATAGTTGTAGTTTCAGCTAACAATATTAACCTTATAGTTCAATGTCGTTTGGACCACTCTGACTTTCAAAACATCTCCTTTTGTGTTTCACAGGAGAAATAAATGCATGGGAGAATTATTTGGCACAGTTAAAGTGTGTGTTATAGGTTGTGCTATAAAACAAACACATTCAATAAGTGCTGAGAGATTCACTTAAAAAAAGATTTACCATGTTTCTCAATTTGGGGAGACATCAACAATGTATGGTCCCGATTGGCCAATATTCGTCAACTTAAGTGTCTTGTATCATTAGAATCCTTGGCTCAAAAAAAAAAAAAAAAAAAAAAAAAAAAGCTATCTCCCATTTAATTTCTGATGAAATCATCTGATTTTCATTTCAAAAGAATTTTGATCAGGAATTCACGCTTGTGACAGGATGCCAAAATAGGCATCCTTGGCAGATCCACTTTTATGGAAACCCTCGAATGGAATCAGATATTTACATCAAACTCAGAACACATATGAATGAGTTCAATCTTTCATCAAATTAAAAGAATTGGGAAGTTTGTCAACTTGGTGGCGCTATAACAGGAAAAAACATTACATTTTCAACTGACTTGAAATTTGGCCCACATTGTCTTTATCCAAGGTGCCATCCATGTCTATGCGTATTTCGAAAAACATGACTGCCATCAGCCAATTAATTTGAGTACCCATTAGTCAAGGTCAATGGAGGCTGATCATGACAAAACCCGATGGGACTGTATGACTCCTGGCCCTAGATTGCATTATCAGGTTTTACGCATTTACGCTCGTTATCAAACGATTTTTGGTAGACCCAACCATTTTCAAATAATGCACAAATGAACTTGACAAAGAGCTTGCCAAAGTGCACGAAGATATGAAAAATGGCAAAAGGCTCCAAAGAACTAAGGCTGTTCCTGCAATTCTTTGTCATATTGGCACCAAAGTATGAGTGTGTCATCATCACACCTAGTTAACCACACCACATTAATCTGGGCGCAGTGCCACCTACTGTTCAAAAGTAAAACATATTTAAAATAATTTTTCTAGTGTTTTAATTTAAGTCTTTTTGGGTAAAATCATGTTAAAATGTTAATAATTGCTCAAAGGTCTTAAAACGCTTGAACCCTGGTAATTGCTGCTTGCAGCTAGATTCAACTATAAATGTTTGCTTGTGTTACAAACTGGTGGGGAAAACGCAACATCATTTAGGAATCACAGTTGTTTTGCTTTTTCAATTACTTGAAGAATCTGACTGTCTCTCAAAGTATATATATATATAGGGGGGTGAATGAGTCATAAACAGTGAAGAAAGTGGAAGGGTTGGGAAGATCTGAAAGGTGTTTATAGAAAAGCTGAGACTTTCACAGCTTCGAAACCCACCACACGCAACATCCGTGTCTCATATTTCTAATAACCATGGAGACCAACCCATAATTGTATTTACAAAAGTGCATATGCACTAAAAATATGCTTTTACCTTCTGGACAGAATCCTGTGATAATACAGAGTGACATCAAACAATGACATATCTTATATTTGGTGACAGGTAATCAGCTTGTTGTTTCCGTTTTGGATTACAGCATGTTAATGTATAGGTGAGGTGTACTTGTGAAAGACAGGCTGTTGACTTTGGTTTGTTGATGGGAACATAATGACTAGCAGAGGGGCTGATGGGGGTCCAAAGCACTCAGAGCAGTCAATATATCATTACCGTCACTCACGTGGGGGTCCATGAGAGCCTGTGTGTCTATAAATCTAGCATGGGCAGACAGCAGAATTACAAGCACAAAGCTTGTTTTAATTCCGTTAGCTTCACAGCTTTCTTTATAGCCACTGTGGCATTCAGAGGGTGGGAGGTTGGATCATTCAAGAGGGTATTTCTCTCAACATGATTGCAAAAGTCAATAGTTTAACTTTACAGAGACCTTTGCATAGACGTGCTGTTACTAAATGCATGGAAGTGTTACAGTAACTTATTTAGGAAATAATTACATGCAATTTTACCGATAGCTAAACCATAAAATAGAGTCAGCCAATGTTTAATACTGCTTTTGTTAATAATGATGCTGGCATCCTTTCTAAAATCTGTATGGTTGGTACAACTACGCTGTTGAGAAACAGCACAGATCTAATTTAATATTGCATACAAAGCTGGCACAACCTTAATTGTCCTTGCTCCTAAAACAGGAAATAAAACATCGCTCATGCCAAGCTGGGTTCCTGAGCTGGCAAGGTATCGTGATCTCAAACCCTGTTTGCCTCCAGGAGAAACAGAGTATTTCACTGCTAAACTTGATATCTTTCCATCATGGGGTCTCTATTAAACAGTTATCTGTATTAAATCCTCTTACTTTTGCCAGTGCTTCTTTAAGGGAACTCTATTAGGGAGAGTTTTGTTTGTTATGAAGAAAAAGAGTGAAAATTTACAAAAGTGCAAATTTAGAATTTTAATTCACATACTATACAAATGTTTTTGAAAAAAGTATCTTATGGTGACCAAGGCTGCATTTACTTGATCAAAAAATAAAGTAAAATCAGAATTTTATTACAATTTTAAACACCTGTTTTCTATTTTAAAATGTAATTTATTTAAAATGAAATTTATTTCTGTGATGTTATTAGCTGATTTTCTAGCAGCCATTACTCCAGTCTTGAAGTCCAGCTGTGCTGCTTCATATTTTTGTGGGAAATAGAGCAGCATTTCTTTATTTTAAAAACGTTTCTTACATTATATACATGTCTTTATTGCCACATTTAATCAATTTAATGAATCCATAATAAACTTTAATAAATAAAAATGTTAATTAAAACAACTTACTGACTTCAAACTTTTGAACAGTGGTGCATTTTACATAGGCCTACACTAAAAACTAAAATTAATCATGGTAAATAACATGTCAAATTAATTCAGACCTCTAACCATGTACATAAAGAACAGTGTGGAGAATGAATATTAATTTTGAAGTTTGCTAAAAGAAAATTGCACATAACAGTTTAATTAAATTATTTGTGTTTCTAAAGATTTGCTTTTAATGAGTGTTGGAAGACGGCAAAGGTAATCTAAATGTAAAACTAAGAGAAATTATGAAGACAAAAAGGTTTTCTTTAATAGTATGCACTGATAAATTGTGCACAATAAAAGCAAGACCATAAATAAGGTTAATTTTGATTTCACAAATTTGGACATGAACAGAGTTTTTAAGTGTAAAAGTAAATATCAATGCATTAAAAAAGTAAATAAACTTGCAACTAAAACGACATAAACCAAAAAGATTTTGTTGACCAAGCAGATTCAGCTTTTTTTTATTCCCATGAACCCTAAACTGTCTGACAATCCTGCAGGGCTGTGTAAGCTCTGGGCAGTAGAGTATGCAGCATGGCATGCTGTCTTCCATAAGATCCATGCAATGGAACTAGAATGTCCCAAATATTGATTGTGTTCCATTGATTACACAGGCGTTGTTAAAACCACAGGCATGTTTACACATTGTGGGGCAGCTTAGCCTTGAGAGCCACACAATGACACAGGAACGTGCTAAATAATAATAATAATATCCTGTAAAAAGTTAAAATCCATTTTAAGCTTTCATGATGTTTTCAATTTATTAACATGCCTGCTGCCGGATTTAAAGCACTATTCCTGCTCATAAAATTATGCTTGTGTGAAAGAGACAAACACTTTTCATTTATAACAGAGGCTCAGTTGTCAGTGGCAGATTAAGTCTGGCCAGCCAGACACTAAAATTAATCACTGCTCACAATTTAATTTGTGTTGGCAAATCTAGTGCTTTAATACCCTTGGCCTTTTTTAGACTTTAGAGCTTCAGAAGACTGGTTTCAATGCATCTTAAATGTATTAAAAGTTCAATAAAAGTTTAGAAGATGCTTACAAATGCCAAAAAAGGTAGCACACCTAAAACTAAAATTATTCTTCTTATTCTTATTATTATCAATTTTCAAAACAGTTTTGACAGTTTGCTTAATATTTTTAGGGAAACCGTGATCTTTTTTTCATGATACTTTGATGAATGCAAAGTTTAAAATATATTAAATATATCTTCTGGTGTAATTTAAGGCATCCTTGAAGAATACAATTAAATGTAAGACCTAAAAATGTAGAACAAGAATGTATGTTTAGTAATTCAGGCTAAAATTACTTAATATTTTAAGATTATAAAAAATGTTTGAGGAATTTCAATACAGATTCTGCCTTGCAAGAACTACAACAATAATAAAATAAAAATAAAATAAAATCACAAATCAAAAGCAGCATGTTTATAATATGATAACTCTTTGTTATCCAGCTTCACAAGCAAAATGTTATCTTTTCCAACGATTTCTGTCACACACAATCTCATCCACAATGCCTTGCACAGTCATCTCAACACAGCTCTTCACAACCAGCGTTCCCACTCAAGGTGACCTATTTAATGCTTATGCACACTCACGTCCCCTCTTCCTCCTCTGCCCTCAATTCGACTGATGCGCTACAAATATAAATATTCTTCTCCAAGGGAACAAGCTTTTAAATTCAGATGATCCCCCTCACTCACAGGACCCCACAGGCCTCGCACGTCTAAAGAGAGCATATAAAACACCCTTATTGAGCTTCACATCAACTGCAAAATCAAACAGTCATTTAACAGATCTTAAAACATGAGATGCTCAAATGCTAATCAGTGTGGGTGTGATTGCACATTGCTGACAAATAAATAAATTGCTGCCTAGCTTTATGCGTTTGATGTCTTTTCACTCATTTCAATGAAGCAAGCTTGAAAATTAAAATGTGGAGACACTAATAGAATTTAAGTGACCATTGTACTAGACCGAAAGGGCATTCAGACTATCTGACTTACAAAAACACAAGAATATTAACTGCTTTTTGTTTGTTGAAATGTGAAAACTACTAAATGATAAGTACACAAGAATATCTCAACCAAAGACAAGAACAAACAGCAGTTCTTCTTATTTTTGGTCATGCACAAAGGATCTTTCATGGCCCATACTCGCTGGGATAACATCACTTGGGTAGACTTGAGAGAAACAATAAAGAAGCCAATGCCAATAGTCAGAAACAAGAAGGTTTTCTGTGAGGAGTGAAATGTTGAGCTTTTTAAAGGTTTGCTTGTAAAGTTTGCATTTGACAATGCACTTCTAGGGAAGTACATGTCATTACTAAAAATGAAATACAGTGAATATGTTTGGCTTCAAACATATTAACTAGTGCAACATACAATATGAATATGAATAAATAAAATATTAAAGCTGAATTTATTATTTATTTGTTCCTATATTCATCTGTACATGTTTTATATCATTGCATATAACCATGTTATGCTAATCTAATAATATTTTGCCTTGTAAAAACCACAATAACGACCCATCTATCCTTTTCCTCTATTAACATGCAGGCTCAAAAGATGCGTCTCATAATACAAGATTCAGGTTCTCCCAAAGCAGCTTCAAGTTTTCATTTGTGCCTATTAAAATATTAAACAATACATGCAATCTCCATTAAGGGTCTAAGTGGATGTGTGACAATGGGTTGTTTGTATGAATGCACAAATGGATTGTTTATATGAGAATGAGGGAATATGGGATGCACACTGTAGCCATATATAGGTTTGTCAAATATGTGAATGGGATGTGCTTTTATGTAAATCCATATTTACTTTAATGGTCAATATTTTACATTACATGTGTATGGAAAAGGAATAAACCTCTTCTGTTTTATTCTATTCAAGTATGCAAAAGAGCTGAATATCTGCATGGCTTAGTACAACAGCACAAAATTGCAAATTTGATATTGATTGCCTTTATCCAACTTCTATAAACAAGAAAATAATACCAAGTAATTTACATTTTAGATGCAACATTTGCAAGTTATTTCATGTATACACTACAACTTAAAAGTTTGAAGTTAATAAGATTTTTTTTTTTTTTTTATGAAAAGTATCTCTTATGCTCACCAAGGCTGCACATAAAAAAATTACTTTGAAACTATTTTCACTCAGAAATTGCTAGTAGATGTACAAATAATTAAAGGGGTCGTATTATGCTCTTTTACACAGGCTCTCATACTAAGCTGTCATACATTATTTTTCACATATTTTTCATCATTATAACAACTCTCTCACCAGTCTCGCCTGAACAGCATGAATAGTTCCTATAACAAATGAAGGCCTGCTTTCTGAAATACGAAATGTGCTGTGATTGGTTAGCTGGGCCAGTGTGTGTTGTGATTGGATTCCACTCGGCGCCTGGTCGGGAAATGTCATGCCCCCTACCATAGCCGCCTGCTAGCTACAGTTTAAATACGAGTCAGAATCAAATCAATTTGAGCGCATCTCTGACATAGTGATAACAAACATTGCCTTCTCTAGTGCATCTCAGCCAGGTCTCGTCCCATTCGTGACATCACAATTCCCCCCAAAATATGCATTGTAGTCCAAATGAGTTGTTTGTTGTAGTTTTTGAAAAGTGATTTCTGTTAAATAAATGATCTCTTTTTGAAGTGGACCTTAAACTTTGTAACTTTGCAGATCTTTTTTTATGCTCGAACAGCAACATTACAGACTAACTGAAGTTAAAAAAGTGAAAAACTGAAAGAGTGTTTTCTTGCGAAACATACTTCAGTATTTTTTGTTTTATTTACAACCTCGAAAAATAATTTTATACAATGTGGAATTATTTGATTAAAAACAGTAAAACTGTTAAATATTATTACAATTTCAAATAACTTGTTTTTTCTATTTTAATAAAATGTAAAATGTATTTCTGTGCTGGCAAAGCAGCCGTTATTTCAGTCTTCAGAAATCATTCTAATATGCTGATTTGTTGAAAAGCTGTGCTACTTAATATTTTTGTGGAAATCAGGATGCATTTTTTCAAGATTTTTTTTGATGAATAGAAAGTTTAAAAGAACAGCATTTATTTAAAAATACAAATATGTTGTGATATTTTAAATGTTTTACTGCAAATAATAATTCCATTGCATTTACAAAAAGTATGGCACACTTTTTGTCTAGTACAAACAAATTGAATGACCAGAACTAATTCTATTCTATTCTATTCTATTCTATTCTATTCTATTCTATTCTATTCTATTCTATTATGTTGTATTCACTTCTATAACAACAAGCAGCAGCTCCACAAAACACCAGAAGCCAATAAGATTAGTCTAGCCTCCTAATGGGTGGCAACAGTCTTATTTTCATAGACTCAAATATACTGTTCTTAATCATGTATGTAAAGAAATTCTAGTTTAGCACAGTTATCTGGTAAGCGGTGCCATTCTGAATGTCCATAAATAGACTGCAGGCATATTTGCATTGTAGAATAATGATAGGTGAAAGAAAAACAAGACCAAATACAACAAAAAGAAACAGTCATTCTATGACTTCAGCTGCAATTTTGAATGCATTTAATGAAGGAGGTAAAGCACTGACTGACCAATTACGAAAGGCAAAAGCCCTGTTTTCTGTTCTGGCACAGGCTGCTGCTGAATTTATCAACCTCATTATCATAACAATGATGCATGGGAACTTGTGGGACAATGTAATAATGTATAGAAATATGATTGGATTATTTCCTTTCCATCATCAATTCTCTGCCATTCCAATCCATGATTATTTAACATAACTTATATCAAAATCAATAAAAATACTGGAGATACGTATGCAACTAGCCTCTGATTTAGTGATAGTTCCACATGCCATCATTTAAATAAACACACTTCTGACTTTCATTTTGACCTTTAAACTGCTTTCTAAAAGATATATGTAACTACACGCATATAATGTACAGATAAGAGCATGAACATTTTGCATGGTATCAGTGATTACTCCGGGGTGTGTGCGTCGAGGTCAGTGAAATCTAAAGTGTAATGAGCCCTAACCATTCTGTTGCCCTGTACTGTCATTCATCATCTAGCCAGGCATCCAGCCACACTGCTGCTGTCTAGCCAGGCGTGAAGACACATCCTGGGCATGCAACCATGACTCAAATTCCAACAGCATCGAGGACACAAAAGGGACTATGAAAATAACCTTAAAAGACAAAACTGATCTAGAGGTTTTGAATTCTGATTTATATAAATGCTTTAAAAGGCTGGTCATCATGTGCAAATCTGTGCTTAACATTGTCATTGGTTCAGTTCAGATGCAAATAACTGTATACTGAACAAACACCTCAATAGCAGTGTTATAGGCTAAATGCTATGGATTGAGCACCTATCACTTAAAATGTGCAGAAATCACTGCATAATGGATTATATAAAAATGCCTTGCACCCCCTGACAGCACAGCAGCAATTTCAATAAAACTGGTTGAAAATATGCCTATATTTACCTAATTGTGAATTAGTCTAGCGAATTTCAACTGTCTGAAAATGCCTCCCAAACAATGAAGCAAATCTGCCAACTAGGCCACAAGCAATGCATTTGGAGAAGCCCACAATTTTAAAAGAACCAGTTGCTAGGGAACAATGCCATATTACAACTGAAAATATATTCCTAGAGAAATATCTAAACAAATGTGCAGTTTAAGGAGTTTAGATGTGTGGTGCAACTCTTCTGGGAAAGTTCACAAGGCCCAAAAAGGTTAACTGCAGTTTTTTCTTACTACAAATTTTTTTCCCCTCTAAAAATTACATTAACAGAAAGGCGTGTGTTTTTATATTTTTGCATGAACAGTATATGTCTATAAATGTCCTTCGCCTAGATGGTTATAAACTGGAGGTATACTTTTAAAAACAGCATACAATATGACCTAGTTTGCAGAATATATCTAAATCACAAGGATCAAATACACCGTACAACATATTTACAGAGGAGTTTCTGCAGTTCTACTTAGCATGCTGACCAACAGGTTTCTGCATAAACATGTCTTACCTTGTGTCTGCATTTCAGGACCACCCCATATGCTCCTTTGGAAAGAAAGAAAAACCATCATAAGCTTGATTTATATTATTTAGGGCTTATATACACAAGCAACTGTTTTATAATTAAATATTTTGATGCTTTTTTTCTCTTTATTAAAAGGATTTTAACAAAAGATGCACTCACCCTCTCCTACAATCCCAAGGACCTCAAATTTATTCATCACATTACCGATGTCAGGAATCTTCATGAAGTCAAAAGATGCCAAGGTGGTGCATATCCAGGCTGAGAGGAGCAGAAAGCCAGAGGATGGGACAGAAATCGGTGCTCGAACGGGTCATTGCAGCAAAAATCTGCTCCCGGTTTGTCACAATGCTCTTCTCATAATCCACACACACTGACACACATTCCTGCAAACTAATACACAATGCACGCACACACACACTTGCTCACCTGAAGAGAAAGAGTACAGAGGTTTTGCAGGGAAGGGGTCAGATTGAGTTATTCATGCATGCTGCATCTTTATTGTATTTATTTCACATGGATATGCATCAGATCAGTGGCATATCAAATGTTTACATCTAATGTATATTTCACATCCATATGAATTAAATCATATTAATTATGGCTCATATTCTGTCTCATTAAACTCAGACAAGATATGTGTAGGATTGTCATGATTCGGTTTCTCTGAGGTGATAATAAACAAGGGCCACAGTTCTTCAAGATGGATAATCGGAAATCTTCCAGCAGTTTTTGGAATAGCAAGACAACGCAGCTCTCAATTACAGGTGGGTGAACAAGGACAGACTGAGAATCCTATCCCAAACCAGAAGTCAGTGATGTAATGTGCTAAAAAACCCAGATGGACACCATCTCAATCACCTCAGATGTGCGACAGGTATCAACTGCGCTTGATATGTGGGCAGTACCCGTTGCTTTTACACTTAAATGCATTTTTATATGCGTTTCGCAGGTCATATCGTGACACACACAGCTCCTAGTATGTTTGTGCATTGTGCACAGAAGCGGCGCATGTCTGCATCTGATGTGTTGTGCGGTATGCGCGTGCGTAAGTGTGTGCGCGCGCTGGAAATATTCGTAGGTGGATGAAAGTTCTATCGTTATTTTAAGCATCTTATCCACCTGACAGTATCAAGAAATGACTGACAGCCCACACCACTAACACCCACTCTTAAATGAACCGTAAAAACTATGGTGCGGTTTAAAAAAAAAGAGAGAGAGGGAAAAAATCACAATGATTTATACAAAATGCCCACCCAATATAAAGACCATTTACATAACCAATACAGTCTTAAACGCATGCTATAACAGGTGACTTCGCTCTTTTGGAGTGTGTGGGCAGGAGGTGCGCGTGTTTGTGCGAAACACCAACGATGTAACAGCCACAAACATCTAACATCCTGCGTAAAATCCAAGCGCATTGACAATATTGTACATTTATGGGAAGAGCTGCGACCAGAATACTCACTTATGTCCACGACAACGATGCGCAAAGTGTCCTCTCGCGTCGCCGAGTAACGATGTTTTCATTTTCACCTGCAGTGGTCACCCATCATCACAGCTGCAACAGTATCCACCTTCATTCTGAGCCATTGACAACCTAACTACGCGAAATTACGGATCACAGTATGGCGAAGGCTCGCTTCATGAATATTAAGCAAGTCACGCTGACGTTGGCTGGAAACCTTGCAAGTGCGACCAGTCACGTAATCTAATTAATATTCATGAGCCTGGCCTTCGCTGTAGTAGGGTCTTTAATTTGGCGTTCAGGCGAAGCGGCACCAAGCTGAGTGGCGGACTGCTCACACCAATAGCGTCCGAACCGAGCCCCTCTGTGGCCAATCACGACGGAGGAATGCTCAGAATGGTCCTGAAGCGAAGGATCGTTTTTGCCTGGGTTCGGTTGAGGAAATATGCATTCCTGCTAGGATGTGTTACATTTCATGCATGCATGTATCCAAATTGATGTGTTCGTTTGGCGAGGCCGTGCGTCTCTCTCTCTCTCTCTCTCTCTCTCTCTCTCTCTCTCTCTCCCTCTTTCTCTCTGTGTGTGTGTGTGTGTGTGTGTGTGTGTGTGTGTGTGTGTGTGTGTGAACTGCTGAGAAGAGACAGAACAAGCCTTTATAAAGAAGCCTTTATAAATTATGACTGAATAGGCCTATTATGAATTGTTATTATGCTTTAAAACATCTATCTATCTATCTATCTATCTATCTATCTATCTATCTATCTATCTATCTATCATCTATCTATCTATCTATCTATCTATCTATCTATCTATACTTGTGCCTTTAGGTTTTTCTTTTTTGACGCTCTATGTAATCTCTAGCCTACTTATTGCGATTGATCTTCAGTTTTGTATCTATGAGATATGAATGAATTTGCTTATTTTTTTTATTTTTAATCAAGTTTTTTATTATATTATTGTTGTTGTTGTTGTTATAGAGCAGCTTGCCAGAATATCATATCCAGACAGACGTAGGCTTGCTGCATTAAGTGATTTTTCACCTTTTGGATTTTTCTGGAAAAAAGCATGGTGCCATCTTATCGATTATTCTGAATTTAAACGTATTAGATGCGATGCATGAAACGTACAAATAAATTAATAAATAATATTCGTACAAGACAATATAAATATCATGGATTTTGTTCATATGTGTTATTTACAGAAGTCACTCTTATATTTAATGTGACACCATCCCACATAGCAAAATCTTTTATATCAAAACATTTTTTAATTAATATAGGCTATAGATCATTTGGATAATTAAAAAATAATACAGGCCAAATGATAAATGAGGTGTCTTCACAATATTAAACAACCCAGATAATGGACAATGGCTTGTTTAATTATTATGAAGGCTTAATAAATTATATTTTTATTGTTAGGTAGTTTATGTTTAATCGCAACTGCAAAGTATGCCTAAATTAAACACCTTGCCTACATATCCCTCATGTAGGCCTAGTTTTTCTAGCTTTTTGCTTGAGATCAATTACATCTGCAACTCTTCACATACAGTATATTACAGTTTTTCTCAGTCACTTTGGTGCATTTTTCAAAACAGAAATGAAATTCTCAAAACTACTTGTACAACCTCCACACATCATCTAGTCATTTATACACATCATAAAACCAGTTTCTCATTCTTTTGAACAAGTTGCGATTGCTTTTGTACATTCATGCAATTGATTATGCATGTTTATCGGCAGTTTCCTACATTATCAGTTGCTCATGTCATGTTGCTCAAAATGTATTGCATAGTTTTCTGTGCAACAGTCTTACCCTTCAAAACATCTAGTCTTTAGTTCATCATATAAGTCATTAAATGCAAAATGGTTAATCTAGTTGTCAAAAACTGCCTAGCACACTTTTTATATTTATTTTTACACATTATTATTAGACTTTTTGTACATTTGGCATGAATTGTCCAAGTGAATCTTGACTTATGAAGAGAATGTATATGATAAACCAATGATAAACCCTTTCTCTGAAATAGCTCAAAGGTTCATCTCATGAATCTTCAGTTGAAAAGCTTATACTGTATAGACAGAGGACAACACAAGAGTTACACATTCTGAAAATGGACTTATTTTCATATTTGTGTCCATATTTGTTTTTCCTTTTCTATATCACAATGACATTGTAAAGGTTTTTTTTTTTTGGTCAGACTTTGTAAAAGTGTAACTGGGAATTCTATCCAGTCTCTTTCAGTCAATATCCCACATACTAGTAATGTGTAAATGTGTACGTTTGAAATGGATATGGCATACATAAGCATATGGCATATTGTTCAATACAGAGGTTTACATCAGATCATCCCTCCAGAGTAAACTGTTATATTGACAACATGACTAAGCAATTTGACTGTCTTATCCGTACACTATGACACAAGGACTTGTCATTCTGATGGCACTGATATGTTCATTGACACAGATATTTATTTTTGAGAGATGAACTAAGGATTTTGAGCAGGAGACTGGCTTTTGCAGGTAATCCATGGTGTTTTGCTATTTGTACGGGTTGTTTTGAGAAATGCACTTTATGTTTTGCAAATTGTGAGTTTGATTCAAGAAATGTACCAAAGCGACTGAGAAAAACTGTAAATCTTCACATTCTCTTTATCTGTGTGTTCATAATATCTATTTTCACCCCCTTCCTACTTTAAAGCAGCCGTGTCAAAAGAAAAAGTTTCCTGTCTGGGGGGATGTGGTGCAAGGACCTTGAAAAGACAGACAGGCAGAGAGGGAGACCACAAAACGTAGCCATCATCTGTTAATGGGAGGTGTTGGAATCCTTTTCATGGACTGCTGCAGACTCATGACTAATGACCTTTTTATGGCAGTTTGGAATCTTTATGACAACACTCTGATTGGGATTCACAGCTTAAGACAGAAGAATGAGGAGGAGAGGGGAGAGCGAGAGGTTGTCTGCTATCTGGACACAAGTGGCTAGTAGTTTCAGATTAGAAACACTGGTGTGACATTGAAAGGATTCTATCTCTATCTTTTTTTTTTTACTTTTGGTTTTAGCATCATCTGGAGTTTTTGCTGAAAACTTTGGCAGGATAAGCAAGTAAGAAATTAAGTAGAAATGCATGTTTTTTTTTATTTTTTTATTTTTTATTTCACATCTCTTGAAAAAACTCTTTAAAGTACACAATTGCCTTTATAATTCCAGTGTTTTTTATTTTTATTTTTAAATGTTTTATGGCAATATATTAACATCTAACATATGCACTAGGGAAAAAAAGAAACTTTTCAAATTTATTAATAATATTGGATTATATTTTACAAGAAAATACTGTCAGGCTTTCTTTTTCAAAATTACACATTTAATTCAGTGTGTTGCTTGCAATTTCTTTGTTATTATTTGCAAAACTTACTAGCAAGTTCTAAATGAAAATTGTTTCACCACCATTTTTTGTCAGTGTGTAGTTTTACCACAGTAAGCACCTGATATTTATTAAGTTCACATTTGTGCATAAATTTTGTGACTTATGCTCATTTTTGATCATTTTAACGCATCCTTACTGAATACAAGTATTCATTTCTTTTAAAAAAAATCTTGCTGACTTCAACATTATAGTGTAGGTTTAATGAAAAATATTGTGTTGGATTATTGAAAATATTGGATTTTATGGCTATTGATACAATTCTTTCTTTCTTTCTTTTCTTTTCTTTTCTTCAGGTGGCTGTTTAAGAGCTCTGCTGGCTGTCCAGTTTCTGTCCACTTCACATGGTGCTCCAGATTACCATGGGAAAAACCCACTGCAGAAGTAAAAACTGCTACTTCATCCCATTTTGAAATTAAAACCTTCTTCTTTTTTGTTAATCCTTTTTCATAATTAAGTAACGTATTTGTTATGTAGGATTCAATGAAGGATTCAGACAAAGTCCAGTTTTGGTTTTAATTAGTTAAATAGTTAGGTTTCAAAGCTAATTTGATTAGAATCTGTTTGTTTCCCTTTCATAAAGCATAATGATTATTTTAAAGTGAAAATTTGCCCTTGGCTGTACGTATTTATAGTAATATAATTATTTTTATTTTTGTTCATTATACATTTTCTGTTTAATAGCCAATTCCCATAATCAGGGTTCAGAATAAATGCCTCTTCTTGGCCCATGCTCCTATTAAAAACATGAAGATGGCTCCAGCTTCAGCCTTTAAAAAGGTAATTGCTTTCATTTGCAAACCATGTTAAGAAGCTTTTCATAGATCCATGGATAAAGCTTTGGAATAAATGGAAAGGGTTTGTTGCAAAACATAAATTCAGACAAGAATAAATATTACAACAAAATTGTTTTATTCAAATGTTTCGATTTTTAGCATACATTACCAGTCAAAGGTTTGGAATAAGTCAGTTTAAAAAAAAAGTATTGTATGCTTACCAAGACCAATCAAAACACAGTAAAACAGTAATATCGTGAAATATCAGTACTATTTTAAATGACTGTAACTATATTCTGTTATAAAATATTGTTATTATTATTAATTTATTCTTGTACATGGACGGTCTCTTTTCTTTGAATGCCTCAGGAGCCGCCCAAACCTACTCAAAACTACTTTAAACCTTGTATGAAATCGGAAATGGTGGACCGAAAGAATCTCTACCTCATGTGTCCTGCTACCATCGGAGAGGTGAGAGGGGACAGGATATTAATCATGTCTGATGGCTGCAGAGGAGCGTTCGATTACTGGTGTCAGTATGACTCCAGGGACATCTTCTCCGTGGGCTGGTGTCAACTAACCAGCCACAGTCTGCAACCTCCCTGCTGTGAGTACAGTCTGTGACCACTAGGGGTCACTACAGCTTTGTGTTTGTGAGGTGGAGTGAAGCGATCGATTGAGAGAGAAAGAGAAACCACCTTTTAATTTTCTCTTTAATGAGCATAGAGCATATCAAAAGGCACGTGGTCATGTAGTGGTTTATAGATGTCTGTTGGTGCTGTTCAAATGTTTAACTCCAGTTTGTGTGGCTCTGGCAGAATTAACTTATGTGAGTGGATGAAAACAGAGTTCTTGATCAGAGTTCCATCAGTTCTTCCTCCTCTGAATATTTTCAAGGCTTGTTTACTGCTCTCTTCATGCTTTTACGACAGTGGACATGACCAGACAGAAAGGATATTGGATGTTAGGACTAGGAGATGTTTCCCATTTATCCTAGTCAGATACCACAGCCTTTATTTACTGTATCTATGAGTACAAATTAACAAATCAATCTGGGATTTATTTATTTTTAATGAGGCTCTTTTTCACTTCTTGTCCTAAAGCTTGTTTCACATACGTCTTGATGGACTGAATTGCGAAATTGTGTGAGATAGCTGGTGGTTTTTGAAAATATACTAAGTTTGATTGAGCATCTGGCATTCTAATGTTTGCTTGTTTGAAAAGCATTTTGGAATATTTCTCCACATATTAATTGAAATAAATAAGTGGGCAAAATAAAATAATTGTGTCTTTGAGACTCAGAATTCAGGACACAAGAAGGATTCAATTTTCTCCAGACCATAAGATTTGCCTTTTCATTTGGAATCGTTGTAAATTATTTACAGACTGATCACAATTCACTGCCACAGTTTTACTGAAAATCCTTAACTCAGCAGTAGTTTATAGTCTGAATGGTTTAAATGAGTTTTATTTTAACAAAATACTTTGTTGTGCTTTCAAATTTCTCATCTTTGACTTCACCGAAAATTTCTGAATGGATTTTTTTTTTTCAAAAACATCAGACATATTTCCTTTTAATGAAAACAGCAGTCATTAATGCTTTTTCGTGACTTCGTGCACTTATTTTAGTGTACTAAATTTAGTAAGGCCAAATAGGCAAATTTCAAATTAAAAAGCAAATGGTTCAAATAAATTCTGATGGTATTTTAGTGAGCTCTGAATGGAGGCATGAGAGCAGGAACTGTGCATTCACCCTTTATACCGTGTGTGCTGTGTCTTCATTTGCCTTGCATAGTAGTTTTAACAGATCATTAGTGAGTATGACCTTTCTAATGTGCGCTGAAAAAAAAAATGTGTCTGTTGGCGAGGAAACACAATGTGTATGTGCACATGTGCATTTATTAATAATGTAGCACAGAACAACGGTAGTAAGAGCTTAGGACAATGGATGCAAGACAAAGGATGAACGTGTGAACGGTTTCAACTTAATTTCTCCTAAAAAGAAAAGTGTTTAGATTTCCTGTAATTTAGGGAGATGATGGAATATCTGGAGTTGTGCTGGTTTGTGTTAGAATATGTCTTCTGAGAGTTTGTTTTGATTAAGACATTAAATTATGTTTCTCATGAACTAATACAAAAGAGCTCAAAGATTCAGCCTCTAGTTTTTTCCGCATTCTGTAGGAAGCACATTTATAACAGAGTTTCAGAAAAGATTAAAGCAAAATTGTCTGTCACATCTTTTTTTTTTTATACAATAATGATGTACAAATATTTTCCCTCCGAGTTAGACCTTTTGATTTTCTTTGGATTAAATTATTCATTTAAAAAGCAACAGTTAGCCTGCCTACTAATGTGTAGATAATCAGAATTTTCTTTCCATTCCCAACATATCTTAATAAATTTCCTTATAAAAATACAAAAAAAATGCTTTACTTAATAGTACAACAGCAATTCATTATGTGGTATGCCTTGCTTAAATGACCTTCTTCATGTGCCATTTAAATTTGGAGCTGTTTATTAGCACTAGTTATGCTTATTAGTTATGCATTCACCTCTGCTCCTGCTCTCACACCTAAAGTGAGAACAACAGGGACAGTTTTGTTAATAAGTGTTGGTACGTTCACACATCTCACACACTAAGGTGGATTAATGCATTTAATATAAATGTGTGAGACAAGCAGACAAAACCAATTTGGCTATAGCCTGTCTGTGTATTTGTAATAATCTTTGCCATACATTTGCTTCATTTCTTGGGAAATATTAAATACTTGAGGTTGGTTTTGCTTTAACAGGGTATTCTGAATGAGGTTTGGGATTACAACTGGCACCAAACTGAGGTGTGGGTACAAGACTATATCGGCTGGGTAAGAAAGCACACAAGTACCACCAGCAGGAGCATCATTCTTGCCTCTCTAGAGCCGTTTGCTTCAAACCACGTGCTCTGAAACTGATCTCCCTTAACCTTTTACCCCCTTCAGCCCTAAAAGCCTGGGAGGAGCTTTGAAATGGCAGGAGAGTGGTGGTAATGGGGTGTTGAATGCAAAATATTAAAGTTTTCAGAGTTAATAACAAAACTACCCTGTTTCATAAGCATATATATGTATATATATATATATATATATATATATATATATATATATATATATATATATATATATATATATATATATATATATGTATGTGTGTGTGAGTTTGTGTGTGTACATATATAAAATGAATAATAATATTTTTAAGATTAAGTCTAAATTTTAATGTAACATTCCTCAATAATACTTAATCATTTATTCTTAATATTAATAATAATGAATGTTGTTATTCTTTTTCATAAATAAAATTATTTATGAATGTTGCATTAAAATGTAGAGACTAAATCTACATCTTAATGATAATACTAATTTATTAATTTATGAGTTATTTCATAATTATGAGTGTTTGTGAACGTTACATCAACATGTAGATTAAAAAAATACATTTTAAGGAGAAATTATATTTTTATTTAAGATAGGTACAGTATTTTATTGTATTTCAATAAGTAATCACATTTTATATTTAGCGCCTTATAGTTAAGGCTGATAACATGAATACGACCCCCAATCGCCTTCCTTTAGCTCCTCCTCTCTTCCTCTCCGCCTCCATATAAATTATATATTGACCGATCAGGGCTCCAGCACTCCACCGGCACGGGCTTTGTCATGCGCTTCTGCTACCGGAACCGCTGCTGTTCAAACCGGGCGCGAAAGTGAGCGCGAGATCCAGTTCTATTGCTTTAAAACAGACATTCTCCTCCAAGAGAGAGATTTACATCGGATTCGTTGGTGCACAACGCGGATACAGTTGAAAGTTGGCGTTTTGGTGAGTTCCTCTGGCGTATTTCCAGAGCTTTTGTCTCTGATGTCTGTTGCTTTGTTTTAGTGGCTTGTGCATTTAGGTCACACGAGTTTAATTTGAGTGTATTTTTGTAATTGTTTTCATTCCTGCTGCTTTCATTTCTTCTGGATGTAGGGGACTAACACTCCACTTTTATTTCTCTATTTGTGAAAAGCATTCATTGAGCTGCTACTGAAAGACTGTGGCAAGTTATTTTAATATTTATTCTTTTAAAACAACGTATCTATCTTTACTATTTTAATACACACACACACACACACACACATATATATATATATATATATGTGAGTGTGTGTATGTATATGTGTATGTGTATGTATATGTGTGTTTGTGTGTGTATATATATATGTGTATGTATGTATGTGTGTGTGTGTGTATAGTTTTTTTTTTTTGTCTTTTTTTTTATACAAGTATTGCAACAGGGACTAGTGTTTTTTTTCTCTCCCATTTTTCAATTTCACTAGTAATTGTTCATTGGCTCCTAGTACTAAATTCAGTAGTAATTGTTTAATAGTAATTCATATTATTATTCGCATGCTAGAACACATTACTTGCAAGGTTTGTGTGTGTGTTTGTGTATCTGTGGTATGCAGTGACTAGTCATCATGGTTCAATTAGATCTTTCTGAATTGATACCATCAACAATTGGAATACGCACTAGTCATAAGTGAAGTGACTCCGGATCAGATGTGAAAAAATCTGATCCTGTGCGTATTTTGTTTTTTCAACAGTTCCAATCTGTGTCAGATGTGATAAAAAAAACAAAAAACCAGTGTGCCAGTGTTAACGCGGCTCTGATACAGAGCATCTATTTAACTGTTACTTATTCTTATTCACTCCATATTAATATGCTAGTCAGTCTTAGAATACCTGATAGTAATCAAAAATATGATACTAGTAAGATAAAAATATATATTATTAAATGTTCAAATGGCTTGCAACAAAAAGAGTCCTTAAAAAAAACTGGTAAATTAGATTTATATGTGTTCAAATGTTTACCATTTTCGGTCATAAAGTGATGTATTCATTTTACTAAAAGATTTGTCGAATTCTGTGTTCATGTTTCATGCCATGCTGGATTCACTTCTGTAGTTTGTTTTAACAAGAAAATATATATGCATCATATATAGTAATTCAATAATTGATAAGCTTCAACTCATTTCCAGCTAAATGGAAAAATCCTGCTGACTAGTAAAATTAAAAGCTCAGATGATTATTTTTGTACAGAAACCGCAAAATATATTTGTTGAACCACTGTAGCTGTTTTGACTTTGGTTCTTTAACAGATTGCATTTTTTTTCCATTAAATCGCCTGGGGCAAAGGGAACCCTATATCGTCTTTTACCACACACACACACATATGCATGGACACAGACACACTCTTTTTCGGCGTTACTCCCTGCACAACATGTGGTTCTAGTTCCTGCTAAGTTGAAGCTGCAGTCAGCCATAGACAGATTGCCCTGGCGTTCGGGTCCGGAGTGGGACGAAATGTAAATATTGTGGAACAGATGGAGTAATTAGACTGGTTTTCCCCGGACACCTTCGTTCCACATCGGTCACAACCTCTCCCGTGACCAGAGACGCCCCCAGGTCCTACACTGAGCTAAAGGGTGTGTGTCTGTGCACTGAGAGTCAACCTTTGGGTCACTGGGTCATTGGTTTGCGATTCAGCCAGTGAGAAACTGGTTAGAAATATGCTTCACCTTTACACACAGACCAATTAGGGTGGATAAAGTTTGCTTGTACATTGTCCGTGACAGAGCTTCTGAAAACCTTTGCTTCTGTTTTGCATGCCCATTATGCATATGTGGGCTTAATAAGCTTGATTCCTCACGTGCATGCTTATATTCATAAGATATTTGAATAAGAATTGCCCTCTTTCAAATGAAAAAAAAAACACTTGTCCATTCCTTGCACGCTTTTTCTCTTCTCCTCATTAAACGTATGCGTCTCAGGCTAATTTCTCTTCACATTCCCCTCTTGAGGCCCAGGAGAGCAGCTGCACGTAGGACTCTGTGAAAGCTCCCAGATGTACTTAGTAAAGGCGGCTTCTGCCGTCAGCCACCCTGTAATATGAGAAGTTTATCTGATCTTAGATATAGCCAATACAGAGGCAATAATAAGATAATTTTTTTGCAATTGAAGAAGGCGTGTGTTGGAGAGTTCACTTCATGGTTGTTTGAAATGCAAAAAGCATTGATTCGTGCTATTTTACACCTTCATTTGTTGATGCTGAACTGCAGATATTTGATATTATGAGTTTTCATGGAGAGGAAAAGGCAAAGGTTTAGCGAAATTAAGATTATTTGGTTTGCAAGGCAGGGTGTGCACATTAGAAATGCATTTTTCATTAGCAAACACACATGGATGCATTTGATGGATTTACAATAAACTTCAATCAAAACACTTTCTATTGTTTCTTTTCTTTTTTGCAGAGCTTTTTCTTGTACATATGCTTGGCAAATCAAATTTAAGAACAATTTTTTTCCCCACTATATTATTTTGTCATTATTCAGGATATTACACCTCTTTTAACGTTCCATGCATTACCCAGAAAATGCTTTTAAAGAAAATATATGCTTTAATGATGTAGGGTGCTTCAAATGATAACCATACAGTGCTGTTTAAAAATGAGACTATCAAGTAGACACTGCATTTTGAACCAGCAACAAATGAATAATACATTAACTTGCCTGCTCAGTAATATTTATAGAAAATTGTATGTTTCTCTCTGCATGATAAAATTGATTTAGAAATAAACTGTGGAGATGCAGTTCTAGCTGTGAATTCCTTTCATAGCACTTACATACCTGTCAAATCTCCTCCCGCAGCTTGATAGCACACTCTTCTAGGTGGAGAAGGGGGTTAGTCTTTCTTCCTAATGAGGATTACCTGTTGGTTCAGAAAAGAGGCCTTTGACCAGAGAGCCGTTGGGGGAAGGCCTGCAAAACAAAAGGGTGCTGAAAAGCACATGTCTCCTGTGGGGCACAATGGCCAGCTGAAACTGTCTTGAAGAGGATCCCCCAGATAACTCTGTTTTTGCGCTGCTGGTTTCTAAACTGCCGCTTTCAGGGCTGTAATGTGACACTTCTAATATGCAAAATCTAAAATGGCCTCTGAGGAAGAGAATTCAGCAGTATGATCAACCTTTAAGTGGTCGAATTCAAAGGGAAAGGATCAAAGTTTGTAACTGGACTTTGTTTGACCACTCAATCCAGTCTGCGTGAGAATCAGTTTGACTTTGTTGTTTTAATTTTTTTAACATTTATTTTGTTTGCAAGTTACACGTTCACGTTTTTCCAAAAATGTTTTTTATTTTATTTTTTATTGTTGTTATTATTATTGTATTTTTAGAAAAATGAATGCCTGCTTGCTTTCCTATAGTGTGATAGCCAATGAGAGTCAGATGGGTGAACTTATTGCAGTAAGATTTAATCATTTCATGTTGAATGTCAGTATAAATTATTTCATTTAACTTGCAGATATTGCACATATGGCAGTAGGGCTCAATAAAACAATGGTATATAATCATCTTGTAGGTTCTAATACAATGTAGTTACAAGTTGAATGTTACGAAGAATAACCGGTTGATTTAATAGTACAAAACCAGACCTGTGATCAAAATCCTTTTTACAAAAAAAAGAATTGTGGGCCTAAAATAAATATATATATATATATTTATCATATATATTTATCATGTTACAGTATGATTAGGATAATCATATACCATGATATTTACATTTTACTCAGAAGCACTTTCGTGGAACTACCATAATAACACACGTCTAAAGAAATGCAGCAATACAATGGAAGTTTTGTTTATCATCATGTTAACGGAGTTTTATAAACACTTTCTTACAGTTAAATCAGCGTAACATATTTTAATGCAATTAGTATTATTTTTTTTAATGGTTTTGTAGTTTCATATAATATTATGATGGTTAAAATAACCTTTTTCATCTCCCCCAACTTCATTCACTTTCCCAAAGACTGTTATTCGGGCACTGGGCCAGTCCAGTCTGTTTTGGTGCTCCATGCAGTCCCCGTATCGCCTGCCACACCCCCTGCCCCCTCTGCCGGTGCGCAAGGGGGTGCGAGGGAGGAGACCCAAGAGCCAGACCATTGCCATGTTAAAAGCAGCAGCCGAGGCAGCCGCAGCCGGCACGTCACTGAATGGCCAAACGCAGTCCAATGCAGCCAAGAGTCCCTTGAGTTCACCACTCACACCCAAACCATATAAAAAAAGAGGACCCAAACCCGGCAGCAAGGTAGAACTGCTTTTTTTTGTGCTTTAATGGGTCAGTAAATAGGTTTAATTTGTTCACTCATGTTGTTCTAAAGCTGTATGATTTTCTTTTTTCTGAAGATAAGAAGATATTTTGACGTTTATTTTTTACTTTTTCGATTGAATCTGATGTCCCTGGTAGTCAAGATAATGGGATTTTAATGGTATTAAATTACCCCTAGTAATTGGTAATAAAGCAGCTTTTGTTTGATATAGGGTGGGTCGTATGTCATGAGCAATTATCCATATTAAACATTAACACTTCTACTATAATTCTTCCCCATGAACGGTACATTAAACATGCTGGAAGGTTCTGTCGTAATGGAGATACGGCATTTGTAGTCTTTTCCATTGTTTCGAGAGTGGGCAAACAAAAGTGGGGTTGTTTTGTGAGAGTGAAAATTGTTGTTTTATCTCTCACTCTGTCTACTGCTTTTACAGAGGAAACTAAAGGTTCCTCATTCACTTTCAAGCCCCTCGTTGCCATCTTCAGTGTCAGACGGGAGACTGTCTAGTCTGCAGACGACAAGAGACTCAGGAGTTGTGTCTACAGGTAGGCTTTTATCTTCTTGCCTTTATTTTCTACTCGTGTACTCCTCAGTATTCTGATGGTTTTGCACTGTTGTACGCTTCACCTGACCTTCCACTCTCTCCTCTTCTAGTTTGTGTGTATGTGAACAAACATGGAGACCCAGGGCCGCACCTGGACCGTAAACTGTTGTTGCAGCTGCCTGATCATTTCGGGCCAGGTCCCGTGAACACGGTTCTCCAGCATGCGGTACAAGCCTGCGTGGACTGTGCGTTTCAGCCCAAAGCTCTGTTCAGCTTCCTGCAGTCTCAGTCTGACGGAGGGGAAATCATCAGAGGTCAGTTTGGATCTGCTTTAAGATTGTGATCTGGGTTTCAATTAAGAGTGATTCTTTGATTAGGAGAACATTTCTGCCAGGAAGGAAGACCGCTTTTAAATTACAAATGCATATCATATCGTATCATATATCATATCATATATTATATTTAGTGCTGTCAAAATTACTGCGCTACAGCATACAATTTATTTTTTTCGGTTAAACACGTTAAAAAGATTCAATGCAAATAACGAAGAATCAGAGCTAGGGTTGCCAACCAAATCACAATTGCTGATTTTTCAGTATTTTTTTTTTTTCTTGACAAGAATTGCATTAATATAGAATCAAAATGTCTTTACGACACCAGGCGCTAGTCAAGTAAGCACGGAAGAGGTACAGGTGACAAGGGAACTTCAGTAGAACAACAGTGAACTTCAGTCAGATGAGATATTACCAGGCTATACATTAGTAAAAAAAAAACATCCGATTCAACTCATCAGCTCACTAGTAGAGACTTTAAGAACTGAAGTGGGTTAGAAAAGATTTGTGAGAAAATATGATGCATGTCAGATGTGCATCATGTTCATATGGCATTTATTATAATGGGATAAATATGACATTATATATAAAAAAAAAAATAATAATAATAATTTTCTTAAAGGCATCAGTAGTAGTGGTATGAGTGATACTCGCCTTCAATCATAAAGATGCAGTTAAACAAACATTAAAAATATACTGTTGACAAAATACCTTGATGTTGTTTCAGGGCTGTTTAGAAATAAAATAAAAGTTAATTTTATTGCTAGTTAACTTGTTAGTTATTTTTGGATTCTCAGAAAACTGAAAAACATTTAATTACTATCGCTCACAATATCAAAAAATCCCCATCACACATTATATAACCGAAATCTACCCGAAGGTTGATTGAGGCCATGCCATGTGATGTATGTTTTAACAAATATGAAACATAGTTCATTTTACAAAATGTCAGGGAGTTAAAAGGAAGAATGATCCATAATCTCAAAAATTTTGAGAGCTGAATGGCACATTGCTGTAAGACATGAGCTGCATCTGAATTAGTGTAGGTGTATGTTATTTTAAGGCTGTCAACATGTGTGTGCTTAACAATGAAGGGAGAAGTGAGAGCATGGGTTCGTGATTGACCTGAAAAGAGAAAGGGTGTGTGTGTGTACAGCTGATGTCATCAGACTGCGATCTGTGTGTAACCCGGTTCTGAGCATTTAATAGGGGGGTTCCCATGGGAAGTGTGTGTATGTGCAAGCCTGTCTATATTTGTGTGTGTGTGTAGGAGGGGGTGGGGCCGACGCTAGGACTGTGGGGGCCATCTGCTGTGATGCCATTGCCCCTTAATCGGCACCCATTTAGCCAGATCAAACTCCCCCCTCAGCCTTTTTTTGGGGGGGGGGGGGGACTAGTTGTTTTTTTATGGACTCATATATTATAATGAAAAGCATAGTAGATTATAAATGCATTCCCTGTTGGATGCATTCCATGTGATGTTAAAGAGTAATACATTCATACATAGTAATACAGTTTTTAATTTTGCACAAATTCTACTTTCATGCAGTTCGCTCTGAAGGAGGAATCCACTACGTCAAGCTCCCCACTGCCTCCAGTGCATCGTTCGTTCTGCGCTTTCTAGAAACTCTGTGTCACCACCTGCACTGTGAGAACCTGTTCAGCAGCCAGCCATTCAGTCCAATAACTACTAACACACACATGGCATATGAAAGGAGCAAATCAGGTGTGCATCTCCAAGCCCCCATACTATGAATTCAACTGTGTTCTGTGGGTCTTGATGTATGACCAGCCGTTTAAGATGAATATGTTTGTTTTGTTGTTGTTTGAATTGAAATTTTGTCACAATAATTGCAGTATGATACATTTATATAGATTTCCTTACACAATGACACAGCCCAAACTTGTGTGATTTCAGAAGTAAATCCTGCTCTTTTCTTCTGTTGCAGTGAAAGAGGAGACGTCAGAGGCTTTGTCTGTAGTACGAGGTTTGAGGCGTTTCAACAGAGATTCGGCTACATACACCGCTGCCCTGTCACCAAAACTACAGCGAACAGAAGCTTTGCCCTTGGACGGTATGACCTGTTCAGCTGTTCTGAGTGTTTTTGCTCGTAAGTGTTTGAGAGCGAATGATATCGATTGAGTGTTTATGCCAAAGTAAATGCAGCATATCCAAGCCAGTTCTGATGGGTTGAACTGAAAGTGAATGGAGGATAGGGTTTTCTTTAAGCTGAGTTGGATGCCTCTCTTCATTTTCTCATTAAGTGCACATAATAAAACCCGACAGCCTCCTAATTAAGTCATCTACATTGTTACTAATTAAGTGTCTGATTTTTATTAGGGTGTGAATCACCGGCCAGTTTGGGTTATTTTTTAACTGCTGTTATAATTTAACAGACATAACTGTTGCCTGTTCTCAGCTCTCATTGAATGTTTTGTAGATCAAGCGCATTAAAAAAAGAAAAAGACAAAAAGTTGTCTTGGCAGCATTATAAAACTGATTTGTAGTGTTTGCAAATGGTGTATTGGAAGACCGATATAAACATGTTACTACTTGTTCTATCATATTTATATTCATTCAGTACACAGGAATCCTCTCCTGCATTTATTTTTGTGGAGATTTATGTTCATTTAACACTGTAGGTGTGTATACTTTTAGTCTCTAGCGTGTAACTAAAACCTTCCAAAAAACTTAAAGCTATTCTTTATTATTGCTATTTTATACAATTTAAAGTCAGCAGAACTATGAAATGGCACAGATGGAAGTATAGGATTTATGTAAAGATCAAAAATGTTCAAATATCTTATATTTTAGCTTTTTGAAAGCAGTGACAAGTAGCCACAGCTTCATTAGATGCATCCTGGGATTCTGTTTAAACAGTATATTCATCCATTGAACTATGCAAAGAAAATAATTTAGGTGCAATTTATATTTGTCAAAACTATGTATTAAAATGATCAAAAGATTTTTATTTTTTAAGTATGAACTAAAACATTTCACGTCATACTATCTCTGTGCCAGAAACCATCGTCCATGCTGAAAATGGTGCCACCACAGACCAGCAGTTCTCAGTAGAGTCAATAGACTCAGCCTCCAATTCCGTTGCCCCCCGACCCCCCGCACTACGGAGCACATCTGAGTATCACACCCCGACCGGAAGCAGCCCGCACTACCCTTCTCACCCCCCACCGCTCCGCAGACTCTCCTCCAACCCCTCTGAGCTGGGTCCTCCACGCACACACAGACGAGTGGAAGGTAGGCTATGTAAGAACGCTTTGTTTAGACACCTTTACACACACTATTAATAACACACCAGACTTAAATCAGCACTCTTTATAATAGCGTTCATTCATAATACAAAAAAAAATTAGATCAAAAACTGCTTAACAGATCATTTACATGCAGTTATAAATGTCAATAACACATTACGATCGGGTTTTATTTCTTACTATTAGTTACTACATTAGTATAAACTGGCTATGAGCATTAAACATTCTTATGGCATCAGTCTTTGCTACTGTGAGTTACAAATATGATTTTTCATTGTTTGTACTTCAGCATTAATAGATAGATGTTTTGATTTAAAAAAAAAAAATGTTAGTAAATATAGAAATGACCATTTAAAGGGTTAGTTCAGGCAAAAATGAAAATGAAGCCATAAATGACTCGCCCTGAAGTCATTCTAGGTGTATATGACGCTCTTCTTTCAGACGAATTCAGTTGGAGTTATTTTTAAAATTGTCTTTGATCTTTCAAGCTGTTGGATGCCACTCAGCGGGTGTTGCACTCCATCGCTCCATGAGAAGTTTAATAAAAAGCTCATACATTAAAAAAAGTGTCTCACACTGCTCCAGGGGATGAACAAAGGCCCCCTGTAGCGAATCGATGCATTTTTGTAAGAAAAATATACCTGCAATACCTGCTAAGGCTTGAAAGATCAAAGACAATTGTCTGAAAGAAAAAAGTCATATACACCCAGGAAGACTTCAGGGTGAGTAATTTATGGCTGAACTAACCCTTAAAGATTATAAATGCTGTAGAAATCTTGATAGTTCATGTTAACTAATGTAGTTAACCAAAGCGAATAAATTAAACCTTATTGTATAGTGTTACTGAAATGTCATGAAGCTTTGAATTACTATTGTAATTGCATTGTTTTTTGATGATTTATTAATATTAACATTATAAAGTCGACTAGACGTTATTTTATTTTTAATGGACCTAGTGCAGATTTATAAGTAACACTTTGTAATAAGTAATTTATTGAATCATTTAAAGTCAGTGAGCTTTTAGTGTCTGTGCTTGTTGGCATTCCACTTGTGTTTGAGCCCTGAAGGCAAAACAGTTTTATTGTTCAACTTCCTTTAACTCCGAATGCTTTCAGTCTAGTAGCTTGGCTTATGCGCTCAGTGCTGCTCTTCAGAGACCTAGATCTATTTCTATCGTGGGATAAACACCCGTATCAGTTCTGCACAGAGTGCCTGTGTGAGGACCAGATGTATTTTCTCTAATCAAATGTCAAGTGGCACAATAGGCTTTGATATGGATTAAAGCCTGCTGGCGGCTCAGGGGGCCATATTTATTGAAATAGCATCTCGGAGTGGGAGTGATGTTTGGGGTTCGGTTTGATTTTGCATTGTAAAGAGACTGAGACCAGGACTGTCAAAAGAGGGAGTGATCCTAGACCTGCACTCCCATTCCGGAAAGCTCCTTTTCAGTTTTCCAAAAATATATATACATGTCAGTTGAGGCAGGCAGAAAATGAATAACTTTGTGATTATAAAACACCCAATGTTTCATTGCTGTGTGATGATGACACACAGAATCCACAAAATTGTATATTACAATTTTAACATTATAAATGTCCCTTTACAGTTAATGCTATCATACATTTTTTTTTTCCTTTTAATGAGAATATATATTTATATAGAAAGCGTTTTTTTATTTTATTTGAATTGTCTGAAGAAGTCCTACATTTCTACATTATATTAGGAAGAATAAATACTGCCCACCACAGTATATCTTAATCTTGTTTCAATATTTTTTATATCATAAGTATATTAAATTCTATGAAATCTTATTAAAAAAAAAAAATTTCCCCCTTGTTTTGTCTGGAAAGAAATCCTAACTTTTATGTAGTTCAATCAAATTATGAGTGAAAAAAGTGACCTGGTCATTCTGTTATTCTTTGCATAAAGAAAATGTACATGCTGTGCACAGTATACATACTAGATACTCCAGAGTGCTGCTTTGAATAGAGAACATGCATTTTGTCATGATTATGTATTGCTGTGCCCCCTAGTGGCAAATATGTAAGTTCATCTGAATTAATAACCAAACAACTGTTCTGAATTATTATTATTATTTTTTCACTGTGGTATAATTTTAATACTTTACTGATATATATATATATGTATATGTGTGTGTGTGTGTGTGTCTCTCTCTCTCTCTCTCTCTCTCTCTCTCTCATATATAAATATATTTATATATATCTTAATTTGTGCTGTTTTCTAGCTGCTAGCTCAACCACTGGGCCTGATCATCAAGCAGCAGAGAAGGATCTGACCAAAACGTCTAGTAAGAGTCCGTCATCCTGGAGTATAGAGGAAGTGATGCAATTTGTTCACAATGCTGATCCACAAGCACTGGGCCCACACGCAGAGCTCTTCAGAAAACACGTGAGATACGATTCTCTGGATTTCTCATGTTTTGCAATAGTTTTTTTCAGAACAAGATTTCCAAGTAGATTTTATAATGGATTGCTTTTCTTTCTTCCACAGGAGATTGATGGCAAGGCCTTGATGCTTTTACGGAGTGACATGATCATGAAGTACATGGGGCTGAAGCTGGGTCCTGCTCTTAAACTTTGCCATCACATTGAGAGACTCAAACAGACAAAATAGTAGCTGGAATCTTCTGAGCAAAAACGGGGGATCCACCAGAGGGCAACAGAGGAAAAATCAGGTTCACTGGATTTCACAATCTTTTTTTCACAAACTTTACTCAAGATAAACGGATATTTATTACGCGTGACATTGATGGTTAAAGGTCCAACATGTTGACCTGCTTCACCTGAACTCATTCCCGCTTATTTAAACGGTGGGGAAAAACTGATCAGCCAATTATTTTTGTGGCAAAAACAAATGCAAACATTTACATCAGCAGATTGACTTTTCAAAACTACCTTTGCGTGGACATTGTGTACGACTACTGTGTACAAGAATGTTCACCGGCTCTCATCTAGAAACCAATTCAGTGTAAAACTGCAGCTACAGACCTCCGTACCTCAGTGATACAATGCTCTGCATTTACAGACAATGGTAGAGAAAGCTGAATCCCAAAGGATTTCATTGTGTTATGTATTGTTTTTGGTACCGTCTACATGCACAGACAGCTTGACAAACATTCACTTCCACTGTATTTTAGGTTAAGTCTGATGAAGATTCATTTGAAATACACTTTGGACATCGACTATGAAGGGTTTTGGTGCCGGTTAATCATATTTGACCATTTTGTTTAGTTTAATTAATTAGTTCTTTTCGTTTATTAGTTATTTTTTCCTCTAAAATTGGAATGGAAATACACAATCGTATTTCAAAATGTCCTGCTGTTTCATAAAGTAACTGAGAAAAAATTAAAATTTTTTTTTTTAGTTATGTAAACCAAAAATGGTTTTGTTATGGTCTACAAAAGGCACCAATTTTAAAAGCACAACATTTTAGTCCTACTATTGCTGTTTAACTCAAGATAATTTCTCAGGACACTTGTACTATGTTTTCATTTGTATATATTTTGTCATAATGTCTTTTCCCTCTAAAAAAAAGACCACACCAGCACTTCAGGTGACGGCCATAAAGTGGACATGATGTCACATAGGCCTGAAATTCAGAAGTTTATCTGCATGTTGAATGATGATGTATGGAGCAATCCCAGATGGTTTTTTTTCTATCGTATTAATGTGTATTTAGCTCAGTATTCTATCCTTCAGTGCATTCTTTTCTTATTATTTAATAAGTAGAAACTGTTGCTTTTTTGAGCACATTGTTTTTTGTTTATATCATTGATAATGGATTTTTTGTTTTGGGGGATGGAGCATTTTTGTTGTGATACACATTTATATACATACATTTTTAGCTCCTTTTAGTTACACTGTATATACCTTACTCTTATACTCAGGTTGGATTATTTTGTATTTACTTATTTGAAAGCTTTTCTACCATTTTGAATAAATCATTGCATTTATAAAGTTCTCATTTTCACCATATTTTCAGTGGAAAGGTATTACCTAATTGAATATGCTTTGCTTAAAAGATCTTGAGCATTTCATTTGGGTTTAGATTTGACATTTTTATAGTGTATATATTTTACTAATATATATCAAGTAATTGTATTAATGTGATTTTTCTCTTAATTTTATTTATTTCATATATTATAAATGAATGATATCATTAATGTTATTGCATATTATTTCTTTGTACTGGTTAAAAGTTTAATATGCCTTGGTTGCCTTGCCAGGAAAAAAACAAATCAGTATCTGCAATCACAAAAAATAATTAATCATAGATACATTTCAACTTTCAGGGCAGAATATTTCAGGGCAGTCTCCTAGAGCTGCCCTGTACCACATTACCCTGACTCCTGTCTGGTTCATTGGTGAGTTTATCATGTAGTCCCAAGAAAAACCTATTCGTTTGTCACCTTGTCTTTGGCCGACACAATGACTTCAATTGTTTGAGTTGGGCACACAATCTTGCCATTGTAGTCCACATATTTTGAACGTGTGATGTGGTTTCCATTTCCTTCATGTACTGTCCATGTGTTTCGTCCATTTTGAAGTCTACAATTTGAGCTTACCACAGACAGATCCAGTGCTGAGTTTGGTGAAGCAGAAAACACATGTAACTGTTTAGTTTGGGTTGCCTTAAGAGAGAGGTCAACCACCTCATCCTGAGACAATGATGGTGTATGTGGAAATATGGGGCAGGCCATGCTATTGGTACAGCAAGAGAATCAAGAGAATCAATCGTAGATCCAGTTTCTGAGGTTTTGGTGAAAGTTTTGGAGTCTAAACTAAAGGGATTTGGACAGACATTGGGAAGGGAATGGGAAAAGGCACTGGTAATGGAAGCAAAATTGGATAAGGCACCAACAAAGTTCCTGGTGGGATCAGTGAGATCATTGGTGTGTTAGTGGGCTGCTCAATTTCATGTGGCAAGAAATTCAAATTGAAAGGGACTGGTTGTTTTGGACCAGTCATTTCACACTCTGCCAAAGCACAATTGCTCAGAGATGGTATTAGATCTTGCAAACATGTTGCAGTTCCAGGGCTTTGAAACACTGGTGTGTCTGTGTAGTAAACCAAAGTTTCTGGTTGACACAAAAGCAGGTTTTCAAGCAAAGTGCTTGTCTGGATATTGAAAACTGGACAAGAGCGTAAAGAAGGTTGAAGTTGGGAGTTTAAATGCTGATTCAAGACCAGTGGCATGGAGGCTTTGCTTGAAGCTGGCAAAATCAAGGGAGATATACCTGCCTCACCAACCTGGGGTGACGAACCCAAAGCTAACTTGTAAATGAACAGGCAGTACAACAGGCCTATTTTCAAGAAGGATAGACTGCAGCAAAGATGTGGCCACTTTGAGAGTGAGATTCACTCAGTATTCATTAAAATGATTAAATTCAGGTTAAGTTTTTCTTGTTTGTTCTTTGTAAGTGAGATTGGAACAGTCTGATCCATTGTCATCTGGTATTTCTGTGTTGAGCTGATGCTTTTTTACCTGTTTTGTTTGGTCTGTCATTGTAGACTCATAAGACCCTAAGGTTCTACAGTAAGAAATGTGAAATTTCTAAAACGTCCTTGTGGTTAAGCCCTATAGGTTCCTGGGGGAAAAAAAGAAATATTTTGCATCATAATAATGTTTTTGCATTCCATGTTAATGGATGAATTCAACGACTGACTTGTCAACAACTGACTGACCAAACAATTTATAGATTCTGCTCTACAAGGAATCTTAAGATCAACAAAGAAATTTGCTACTTTGAGTGAAAAATGGTTTTCACCCATACTACACTCTTAAAAATAAAAGTGCTTCAAAAGGTTCTTCAAGCGATGCCATAGAAGAACCATTTTTGGTTCCACAAAGAACCATTGAGTCAAAGGTTCTTTAAAGATGCATACCTTTTTATAATCTGAAGAACCTTATTTCACTACAAAGTACCTTTTGTGAAACAGAAACACTCTTCAGATGTTAAAGGTTCTTTATGGACCCATTTAGACAAAAGGTTCTTCTATAGCATCATGAAGCAGTGTAATGCACCCACGTGACCGCGCGGCGAGCTCGAAGCTTGTCGCAGCTCTACGATGGCTCTGGATTTAACCAGGGGGCAAGGAACTCGACCGGAAGTTGAAGTCGGGTGGGGGCTGCCATCTTTTAGCAGAACTTCACTTGCGTTAGCATTCCCACTGACCCCCATTCATTTTGGCGTCACTTTGACAGCGAATAACTTTACATCTGAGGCATTTAAAGACTCCGTTTGTCCATTATTTATTTCTAAAGATACATGACAATGTATAAAGGGCTCCATTACCTTCTATGTTACATTATGGCCCTGTATAAACAGTTTTTGTAAAAAATAGGCTAACGATTGCGTCATAACCACTCGTCTCTCTGTCGCATTACCGTACAGACAGGAGGAGAAGCTCGCAGGCAATTAACTTAATACGGTGTACTGGCGTTACATTTTAAAATACTATACAAAATAATTAATCAGAATACTTACTCCTGCTCACTCACGACAAATAACTCCCCGCTCAAGCTCGCCGTCTCTGCAAGATTAACGATGGCAGTTTGCACGCACAGCCACTTAGAAGATTTACATCTGTCAGACAGGTTGCTGACGTCGTCAAGCTTCGTTTGAGTCTGCGTGTCAGAAACGGAAGTGCAAAAAAAATGCTAAAAATGGGCTTCACTTGTCTCAATTGAGTTCCAATGGGGTCGCTGTGTCCATTTCTTTTACTGTCTATGGATTTAACTGAAGCGAACTGCCCTCGAAATTCCATTGTTGCTTAACCTTAAAACTGAAGGCTGACTGTGCATGTCAAGAGAACTCGCTTATCACTGGGATCCATGGCCGTAGGTTTAGGGGGGGACACTAGGTACTAGTCCCTATCAATATTTTGAGATGACAAATTTGTCCCCACTAATATTTAGAAAGCTCCTTTGAACTGCTATTTGTATCTTTGCACTGCTATTTGGATCGATTTTAACGGCCACGACGACAGTACAAGAAACGCTGTAATTTGATTTGCGCCGGGGTATCTGACAGGCTACACGCGCGGGCCGGGACTACTATTGTGCTTGCACTAGCAGTGAGGCAGGTGGTGTGTGTGTTGGTGGTGTGGTTCCTTGTCTGAACGAATATGCATATTTTACATATAAAATAGAACTTACAGAATTACGGGTGTTGAGATGTTGGGACGTTAGTGTCTGTGAAAAAAGACTATTCATGGAGAAATAGCCTCCTCTTGTGGCATTCTCCGGAATTTCTATCAACAGGTCTTAGTCCACAAAACAAATGTCCAAACTTTTTCAACTACCCTAGAATAGACATTCTTAAGGTGCGTTCACGCCATATCATAATTACCGTGATTACGAGTACCAACAAGTCCTTCCACAAAATGCCCAGGAGAACATCGACAAAGAACATCGACAAAACGGCCATTTGACATCAGTGGTTCAATCGTAATTTTAAGAAGCTATGATAAAATTACCATCTACTGCCATTATCGAGAGTGACATGACTCATGCTAGTGATGCTGCTGATGTAAACATGCGCTGAGCCTTGTTTACGAGCAGAGGAAAGCATGTGCATATGTTGTGGTACTCTCCTGAATGTCGGTAGATGGAAACTCAGGAGAGAATAATTGTTGAATAAAGTTCATTTTATTTATTTATAGCTTCATAAAACTTATGGTTGAACCACTGATGTCACATGGACCGTTTTGTCGAAGTTCTTGGTACCTTTCTGGGCATTATGTGGAGAACTCTGGCTATCTATGGTAGGGTCACCAGACGACCCCATTTGACTGGAGTTGTCCCCGGAAATGTCACCATTTTACAGCACATTCAAAACAACGATCACTTTCACCTGCAGAGGGCGCTGCGAGATACTTTAGCTATGTAGAACCTGGATGAGAGCAGAGTGCTATTATCATCAATTATCTAAAATTATTTGTCTTTTAAGGTAGTCACATACTAACTAAACATATTAAAGGAACACAATAATGTTTGTGCGCACTTTATAACAAGTCCACAAGATAAGGTTGTGGTATTGTTTTACACACGGTATTAAACATTCCTAAAACTTTTGCCGTTACAACTTTATGAATAATATAAAAAAAATAAACTAAACAATTAACACTTGCAGAAAGCACTTACTTTGTGGTCAAAATTAGCCTAAAATGCTAAATAATAATTTATTGTTATTTTCCATATATCCTGTTCCATTTCCAAAAGCATTATTTTTTTAAAAAATTACTTTATACTCACAGTTCATGAAAATGTTACAAATATTTGTTAAATACAGTCTCATTTATCATATATTCTCATATTTATTGTTTTATTTTTAATATATTGTCCCTGTTTTTTTTCATTTGTAAATAATCGCAAGTGAGATTTCAAAGATATTTTGTCCACTGAACTAGAAAATGTCCCCGGTTTTCATTTCAGAAATCTGGTCACCTTGGACGATCAGAAAGATCTCAGATCTAATCTTAATTTTTGTTCCGAAGATGAACAAAGATATTACTGGTTTGTAACGACTTGTGGGTTAGTAATTAATTATAGAATTTTCATTTTTGTGTGAACTATCCCTTTAAGAGGCTTAAAACTGACCGATTAGTATTTCTTACTGTATGTACGTTTTATAGCTTTGTTTTAAATACATTTAAAATGTTTTTTTTTTCATTGTGACTGCGAAGTGTCAAGCCACATTGAAATATTTTTAACCGTAGGTCCAACTGTACATACATTTCGTGATGTATTCTCACTATTTATGACACAAAAATCTTTACCAGTAACTAAAAATGACATTAATGCACAACATTTGCCTTAGCTTAGATTATTTGATTCTACTAATTATGTGAGGTTTACATTTTTATCAAATTCTGAATGAATACAGTAAATATATAAATCATACTACAGACATCCACAATTATTTTTCAATGCAGTCACATTTATTGGCTTTCTCTATACACAGTTACTAAGCAGTCACTTGAGCTGGCAAGAAATGGTTCAAATTTACAATGGAATTCCCACAATGTTTACTTAAAAAATAAATACAGGACTGAGAGAGTCGCACAGCTCAAAAATATACAAAGGCTTGGAATTAATGTAAACTTTTAAAACATTTTAAAAAATGAAATAGTGTCTTTTTCTCTTTTTTTACTTTAAAAAGATTATATGTACATGTTTTTACAAAAATACAAAATGGATTCAAATCTCTTGAAGTGAAGTTTGTATGCAGAGTGAGATTTGTTTCCTGTTTATTGTAACTGAATGAGATGCATCTTATCTCTAGACATTTTCACTTTCTGATCAATTATTTGTTTTATTGTAATTTGTAATTCTTTTTACATCAGTACACATTTCAACCCCTTTGGCAAAAAAGACTGTGCTTCTCCATTAATGCAGAGAATTTCAACAAGAAAATTAAAAAACAGAAATATAAGACAGATTGATGATATTTCGGTCACAAAGAAGGAACCCACATAATAACTATGTAGTGTATTTTTGTTTCCTGTCACATATTTATTCTTTCTTTATAGATGATCATTTTTGTATAGAACTATGTCGCAGTTTAAAACAATCCAAAGCATTTGAGGTAAAATAGCTATTATTCAGATAACTGTGATTTCCCTTCATTTTTTTTTTTTATATTTTGAAAATAAGGCCTAAACTGACTGGTTAGCTTCACTGCAGGAAACTAGGTTGATTCTTCTAATGTTGCTACTGTTGTGTTGTGAAAATAGAAATAAAAACAAAAGACACAATCACTGCTACATATCTGAGAATTTTGTCACGAGTGTTGTTTTCATGACTGCAATTGCATCACAAACACAGAGAGAATAGTATGAAAGGAAAACTGATGATGTCAATGATCCCCCCACCCCCCACCCCCAATGGCAACTATGAGAGAATATGGCCTGGGTATAGAATTCAAAGCACCAAAACATTTAACTACAGGTGTGTAACATATGGAATAACTTATATGCTCAGAATGCAAGTTTACAGCTAATTAGAAAAGTTTACAAGTTCGGTATCTTCATCATTGGCTGATACACCCCTGATATGATTTTTTTTTATTATTTTATTTAAATAAAGCTTTATTGTTATTCTTTTCCAAATTTATTAACAAAATAATTCTCTGGATAAAATATCCCATAATTAAAAATACTTTTTTTTCTATTAAATGTTGCAATCTAAAAGAAGATTTTATAGGTTATTTCTATAGCATGGACCAAAAAAAAAAAAAAAAAAAAAAAAACTCTATACATCCAAAATTCTGTAGTTTTAAAGCACAGCGAATTGGGACAACCATCAGACAGGGTTGTTTTAAAGGAGCAAAAAAGACATGGCACAATTGCAGCTCCTATTTTATGAGAAAATATTTGTTAGTTCTGTGTCTAAGAATATTCTGGAAGTATTCTCTACCAGTATAAAACAAAAAGAATTCATTTCTTAAACCTCTTGGACATGACAGTACATGACAAATCAACAACAATTCAGAAAAAAGGCTGAAATATTATGTTAATCATCCATGTATATACAGATGAGCAATGAACCACTGCTGCCTTTTTGCAGTCATTTTTATCTACATCCCAGAGGTTGACATATATCAGTACTCACATTACATGAATCCCTAAATATAATTCTCTCATCATTTAAACAAAATGGCCCCATACACCCTCTTATGCCTCAGTCTGTTCTTTCAAAATTCAGCTGTACATGAATAGTGCCTCGTTAGATTAGATTGTCCAGTTCCTCCACTTAAGGGAAAAAGCTCAAACTGTGTATACAGTGACGTATAACTCCAAATTTCAACAAATCTTATACATTTTGTACATTTACTGAACAAAGCACATACTCAACAAATTCAAGTCAAGGTGGAAATACATTTTAAGTGGAGATGTGACATGTTCTAGTGTTTTATTGCATGCTGTACAGAGGATGAAGAAACTGAATTACGACCATGGTGAAAGAGCGCTTATTAGAGACGGATGACCAAAAATGTATCTTTTCACAGCTTGTCACCTTCCCTTCAGTGGCACAGTGTAGGCTTCACAAATCTAGCTAATTTCTATGAGTTTTGAACTCCAAGAAGACCTCAGACTGAAGTTTCACTTTAAAAGTGAATCCGTTATTCTTCAAATGAACAGTATTCTTGATTTTAAAGGTATTCACAGAATACATTGAGATTGAGGTCGTCATTTCTTTTGCAGTCACAAAAATTGTCTCTGTTTGTTGGTTAACATACTGTACATGGTGACACCTGAATTGTGACTAAAGTACACAACCCAATTTGGGTCTATGAAGAAAAGTAAACAAATTAGTTTTTGTAACCGTTGTTGTAATGCTTTCTGACTATTTGAGATTCAAACAGCATGAAGAGTCACTCATACACACATACACACACACCACATTACACATCCCACTACATTACATTAAACTAAAAACTAAAATGGGATTGATTTTGTCCGCTTGCCTTGTTATTTAACAGTACATACAGGTTGTATATTTCAAGGTATAATTAACCAAATTAAGTGCAAAAGAACTGATGATTTTACAAAACAGTCCATTATTAGAACTATTTTCATAACATTTCTAGCTTTCTTTTTCTCAGAAGTCTTTCACCTTGCACACCATGGTGCGATTGTCCTTAGAAAAGCTTCCACATATTCATGTAAATTTGTGATGGATGATGTAAAAATAATAGTTTTCTATATTAAAATGTTACCTTTTTAGTATCTTGTTAAAGGGATAGTTCACCCAAAAATGAAAATGTTATGTTTATCTGCTTACCCCCAGGGCATCCAAGATGGTGACCTTGTTTCTACAGTAGAACACAAACCAAGTATTTTTTACTCAAACCGTTGCGGTCTATGCAACAATGTAAGTGGATGGGAATCAAGGCTAAAACATACAATAAAACAAAACAAAAAAACATACACAAATGTGTATGTTTGGGGGATTGTGACGATACACTGATGTGTAAAAACACAAAACAATCGGTCTGTGCAAGAAACTGAACGGTATTTATATTGTTGTTGTTTTATTTTACCTCTGATTCACTGCCACCTATCTCTGACACTATCTACAATCTCAGTTAGGGAATGTCAATGCTCCATTTGAGAGATAGGTGGCGGTAATGCACTTATAAGTCTGCAATCCCCCATAAAGCAGGAACAAGAAGATGACACCTCAAGCGCCTGCTGCTGAGAACAAGAACAGGAGGACGCGATCAGGAGAGTTTTAACAGTTCAGACATTTTGTAAATCAGAGGTAAAAAACTATATAAATACTGTTCAATTTCTTGCACAGACCGATCATTTTGTGTCTTTACACATCACTGTATCATCACAGACCACAGGGTTTAATTTGGTTTTGTTTATGTGTTTTTGTTTCATTTAATGTTTTACCTGTGATTTCCATTCACCTACATTATAAGACTGACAGACTACAACAGTTTGAGTTAAAAATCTTTGTTTGTGTTCTACTGTAGAAACAAAGTCACCTACATCTTGGATGCCCTGGGGGTAAGCAGATAAACATCTTTTTTGGGGGGGTGAACTATCCCTTTAAAGAATTACAACTAATTTCACCATCTCATTTTGTGAGCATAAAAGCATGGTTTATGTAATTTCCATTCCATGTTTTCAAATGACCCGTTTTTTTTTTTTTTCAAACCACCAACATCAGGGGAGAAAACTAAGGTAGATCATAATATGTGAACATCACTCTCATTCAGTTCAAATAGAATGCTTTCATATTATAAAAGGTTTATGATTTTGATAAGTGGTTAAAAAATTTATAATACCACTAAGAGGAGCGGTCATCATGTGGACTTCCATCTGAGTTTTCCGTCTCTCCCTCTGATATGGCCTGCATTGGGGCAGTGTACAGCCGACTCCGTGTGCTATAGCGACTGCTATTTGCTGCAGGTGGAATTCTGGAACGTCCCTGTCTGGAGGCAGCTGACATGGTAAGTGTTTTTGGGGAGAATCCTTCACTGTTGGCCCTAGGGAACTGGCTTAGAAGTGGATCGCCACTGCTAGTGGAATCCTGTAGAAGTGAGGAGGGCTCCTCTGGCCTTGCAACCTCTAATAGTAGCTCTCCTTGAGTCTTGGGTGTGATTGGGCTCTTAAGGATCTCTGTAGCAGACATGCGGTAACTCGTGTCTGAGCGACTACCCTTCTTTAGCAGCAGGAGTTTGAACTCCTCACTGGATGTACTGGACTTTTTGGCACTCCTGTAGATGGGTCCCGGGGTTCGTTGGGAGCTGTTTGAAGGGATTGAGGCAGCTGGGGTGACCGGGCATACAGTAGGGTTGCTGACAGGGGCGGTTGCAGGGGCGGTTGCAGGTGCTACACCAGGGCGACTTTTTCCACTCATCTCCCCAGAGTCTTTACGTCCCAGCACTTTCCTTTTAGATCTGAAATAATTTGGTAGACAGTGTATTATGTCACATAAAAATACACTTCCTGTAGTCCAATGATATCAACAAAACCGTAAAACATATAGAACATGACAATGAGACACAAAACGGTGCAGGGGAATGTAAAACAATTGTGCATACCTGTGTATCATGGCAAACAGATCTTCAGTTGTGCGTAGTTTGTTGGGGGATGGGAAAACATCATCATCATCAGGTTTAGAGTCATCAGTCAAAGAAGAGGTTGAATTGTCACTGGGAGTTGATTCTGTCAACATGCAAAGCATTTATACAACAATGCATGGAGTTTGTTTTGTCATGTAACTACTGTACAGTATGTAAGAAACTTGAGAAGCTAATTTAAAACACTGACAAGGTATGTTTACTGTACTAGTTATCATTAACTACAGCCATGGTACAATAAACCAATCACATTTGTTAAAGGGATAGTTCACCCAAAAATTAAAATTATGTCATTAATGACTCGGAGGTCTTAAGGGTTTGGAACAACATGAGGGTGAGTCATTAATGACACAATTTTCATTTTGGGTGAACTATCCCTTTAAGTTGTTTTTTTTTTAACAGGACAATTACCCTTGCTGAAGTAGTCCTCTGTGTCTGGGGTTGACCCTTCTTCCCTAATGTCCTTTGAGGCACTTCTGGTTGTGACACCTGATGTCTCATAATCCTCATCTCGGACCTGTACATCGCTGATTGTGTAAGTGTGCGATGCCTCTTGAGTTGAAACAGGCACTTTGTCAGGACTATTGCACAGTACAAAATTGCTCCTCTGTATTTCACTGTAAGCAGGGGGTAGCATTGTGCTGGCCAAACATACAGGATGTGCTGAAGGGTCTGGCCGCAATAGTTGATTTAGATCTTGTTTTAGTCTCTCTGGTGACAATGTCAGTTGCACATCTGGATACATTCTGCTGTCCTGTTCTTGCTCAGGACCTTGAGATGACCTTGTCGAAGAATCTTCTTTTTCAGGAGTAGGATCTACAGGAGGTCTGAAAGCAGTCATTGCCCAGTAAGTACCAGGACCAAGCCTTTCCTGTCTTACTTTCACTTCCTCCTGGGGAAGAACAATGTTTGGTGGAACCTGTGATTCACAGAGCTGTGCCACGGGGGGTTTGTAGGCTGGTGGTTTCCTGGTGTGCCTGTTGCTAGAGGATGGGGCTTCAGTTATTAATGTGGGACACTTGGGACGAGTTACTGGATTTGCACTGGCCAGATCATACCCTTGTTTTCCTTCAGCTGTTTTACAAATAGATCGCAGTTGAACTGATCTAAGAACAGTTGGAGTGATGGCCAAATGGGCTGAGCTAGTTACTGTGCTTGTTGAACTTTCTGAAGTAGAAGCTGCAGATGCAGTGCGAGATTCTACAGCAGCAGAAGCAGCTGCATTGCGAGCTTCTGCAGCAGCAGCTGCAGCTATGGCGGCTTTCTGCTTATTCTGGTGTATGATGTGCATTTGATTTCTGTGGGGAAAGTGCTTGCTGTGAAGAGCACTTAGGTCGAGGTGACTGGGCGGTATGGCATGGAAGTCAGTTTCCCTCCTGGGGGAAATGCCTGGGTTTCGGACTGAAAGCTGTGGCTGTTGTAGGGAACAAAGTGAGGACTTCCTTTCAGGGACTTTGGGTTTCCTTTTGCCACTGGTTGGAGAAAGGGGCCCTGGGAAGAAAGCTGAAGGGAAGGAAGATGTAGGTGTTTCAGATTGACTAGAATATCCACTGGAAGGGGATGCCAAGCCTATCAGCTTTTCAGGGGAAGCTAACTTGAACTCACCTTCAGGTGGAGGAAGAGTTGGGGAAGTAGGTCTGGACCTGGGTTCACAGGCTTGCATCTCTGCACTTTCTGGTAACTTGATGCATTCAATAACAGCTGTATCCGTAGCACTGCTAGAGTTAGACAGAGACCGGTATGGATCATTTGATTTCAAGTCATTGTGGAGCCAGAGGTCTGCATAGTCTGCTTGCACAGCACCTTCGTCCTTGAATGAATGTGTGTCCGAGGAACTGAATGGAGAGGAGCAGTCAAGTATGTCCCTGACATTCTCCACTCCCCATGCACCAAGTGACTCAAGACCTGGAGTCTCAAGGTGCCCTGCAGAACCAGCCAAATCCAGCTGCAATTTCATCTCTCTGGAAGACAAGGGCAGCGGCAACTCACAAGTAATCTTTGGTTCGTTCTGCTCTAGAATATTCACAGCACTGCTTGTTTCCTTTAATGAAGAGCTACGTTTTGGTGGTGGTGGCTTGGCCTTTGGTTTTTTTAAGGAGAAACATGGTCTGCCTAGTGTCCTCGTGGCTCTGTACTCTGACTCAGGGAATTCACCCATGCCAGTTGCTACATTTCCACTTGGGCCACAGTCAGGGTCAATGGCTGCATAGTTGTAGTAGCTTCTGCTATTCTTAACACCAACGTCAAAGTGCATGGAGGAATAGAATCCTTCAGTGTCAACGATGTAGTGCATCTCAGATTTCCTAGCGGATACTTGGTCATTGAAGCTCTCGTAAGTTTCTCCACTAGAATAACTGGGGCAGCTGACGCCACTCTCATCCTCTCTGGAATGCTTTGGGCTGAAGTCTTGGGGGCAGGGCTGATCTTGCTGGTCCTGAGCGAAGTTCCACTCACCATCACTAGCAGTGCTAACCCCTGCATCATCCATCTGATCAGTGGCTGATGAGGTAAAAGAACTAGATCGTTGCCCCTGTCCTTGTGGCTTGTCAATGTGGTAGGGATCAATTATGAAGCCAGTGGTGTCATCAATGACATGGGACCCAGTATTAAGGGAGATTTCTGAATCACAGTGTGAGGATCCAGTCAGGGGAGGAGAGGCAGCAGGTGGTAGAGTTTCAGATGTCTGTGATGGGCAAGTGGAACTGCTTCCACTCCAGTTGCCACTTGAGGACTGGTGATCCTCTTTATGGTCCATCTGGCTGCCAAGCACTCCTGTAGTGGAGGCAGAGTGGATGGGGCTGCTGAAAGTATCAGAGCTGGAGGAAATTTCACAGCTACCCATGTCAACTTTGCGTGGGAGCCTGGATCTGCCTCTTTCAATCCATGTGTGGTCAGGGCTCTCTGGATGTTGCATATGCTTGAGACTTCCAAACTGTAGCTCTGGCATGGCCTGGTCATCAGTACTTTCTTCTTCTTCCTTTGGAATTCTCTGTCCTGGAACAGGTAGGAAGTCTTCAGTTTCATATGGAGAGAGTTCCTCATCTTCCTCTTCATCATCATCATCATCATCATCATCATCATCATCATCATCATCACTGTCATCTTGATCCTCATCCAGAAGCCGGCCACCCTCACGTGGTAGGCTTCTAGAACGAATACGAGTGGCTGATGCTGCAGCATACACATTATCAGAGCGATCTGGCAGGGAAGTGATGTTTCCAGTGGAGTGTGAGAGAGAAGCTGGAATTCCATGACCCCTCTGAGCACGGATACGCCTCCGGGATGGAGCTGCAATCAAGAAGTCATCTGTCTGACAGCCAGAGTCCTTGGTGTGCAATACTCGGCCACTTAGGGAGAGCTCCTCATGCCATAGTGACTTGTGTGGGTTGGCATGGATGATAACTGTTCTCTCTCTAGCCACAGGTGATTCATCCGAATCTACAAGTAAATCAGAAAACCAATAATTAAACTAAATCTATATGAGGATAACACATGCAGATGTCAAATGAACAGTTGCTTTAATGAACTAGAGCTTTAGATGGAAGTAATCAGCTGCCCATACCCATGTCTTGTTGAACACGTTTGGGGATGCCAGTTATCGTTTTTCGCCTCCTGAGTTTTCGACGTCTCTGTAGAACTGAATGTGAGTGAACAAGAGAGCAGCGAGCACTGGCATCTCTGTCAAATCCAACACCTGTGAAGAAAAATAACACAGACCCTCAGAACTTGTTAAGCATATGACATAGATTCCCTTAGTGGGAATAAAAGTTGTTGATATGTTCCACAATATCAAATTATTTTGGTCTTTGATGCATTCATTTTACATATATATTTTTATAATATATTTTACAATATATTGTTGGTGTTTTTAGCTCATATTGAATCTGAAGTAATGTTGCTTACCAGAAACATTTATTGGAATAATACAGGATGAAATTACTTGAGAGTCATTCTTTATTTTCTCTTCTGTCGTGGGAAGAGGCAGGGCTTTGGACCAGTTGGTCTGTTTGTCCAAGGTGGTAGGTACATTGGGAACAGGACATTTAGGCCTATGGCTCATCACTGGCAATTCGCCATCTGTTTCTGTGTTGGTTCCAGCCTAATATGGGATGAATTGTTACTGTTGCTGTATTCAGAACACTGATGATTTAATATTTTAATCCATATACACAGACTGCAAACACACTGTCGAATGTAAAGATACAATTTTATCTATAAGATCACAAGTTTTATACAGTGGCCCCAAAAACCATCAGACACTTTTGGAGTCACACTTAATGTATGAAATCCACTGCACTAGAAATATACAACAAATATACAAAATAGCAAACCATGTGGCAACTGATGGTTAAAGGGATAAGCAACTGTTTGGTTATCTACTGTACATTCTTCAAAATATATTATTTTCCATTCAACACAAGAAAAGAACTCATACAGGTTTGAAACAAGTGAAGTGTGAGTAAATGATGACAGAATATTCAATTTTGGGTAAGCTTCCCTTAACAACCCCCCCCCCCCCCCTCAAAACTAACCTAGATATCAAATTAAGACATTCATACAGTACATTTGAATGAGGTTTAAGTGTCCAAATACTCTTTGGGACCAACTGTATTAAGTATAGGCATGGGCCGGTATGTGATTTAGATGGTATGATAACCTTAAGCAAAAATATCACGGTTTTACTTTACCACGGTATTGCAATTACATCTCTAAAATGAATTTTTACATGTCTGGCTAAAATACAACTTTTCATTCATTGAACACAATACATTTTTCTTTGATCTGCATTTTAATCATGATCCACAAAGATGCTACATCTACATGTAGCATGAACCGTTTGTGATTTAAATTAAATAGTACAATTTTATAATAACCAAATCTGCTGTCAAAACAGAATTTTCTGACTAGATTTGTGAAATTATACAACATTCAACAATTTCTGGACAAAACCGAAACAGCAGAGGGGTTGAATGAAAATGCTAATTCACTCTCTTGCACCAAGTGACGCTTATGGAACAGCACCGAAACAGCATTTCCTTGGTTATCTCTGTAAACAAACACTATTATTTTCTCCTCTTTGCATCCGTCTTCAGTGTCTCATGCCTCTGTTAACAGCCATTTACAGACTTCGTAATTGTCCACACAAATTACATTTTGGAAAATGATTGCAGTGCAGTAGGAAGGGTCATGTTACTCTCTACGCTGCAAACAACCTGAGGGATTCCTACACTCTTAGTCTTTGACAAGACATATAAAACAATGTATACCACAAGACAGGTTTAACGGGAAATTTTAGTGGTTTTGAAACCGTGACATTTTCAAATCGCTGTATACCTTGAAACCGGTAATCGGCCCATACCTAATTAAGTAGACATCTACATACATACATGTATTGCCAAAATCCCATTTTTCTGTGTTGATGAGAAATGCAGCGTTGGTTATGAGGCAGAAGACACGAGAGAATGAAGGAGAATAAATAAATAAAAGAATCAAACACAGGCAAAGAGACAGCATGATTCTTTTTTTCATGGTTGCATGCAGTAGTAGTGGTGCAGTAGTGGAGTAGTATTCAGTGTCAAACAAAAACTAGAAGAAATGGTCTTACTATATCAGATCAGATACAGATATTTAAATACATTTATTATGTATCCCATTAGTTGTCCCAGATAATACTGAGCTGCCCAACTTAACATAGTGCCATTTATAAAATGGTATAAATGATTTACACAGTAGCATATTCCTTAACTGATTCTACTTATAAATACAAACACATCCTTATGGAGTAATTTACTTAATTATCACAGGATTTACTCTGATGATGTTATCAGCAATACCAAATATAAATCTTTGCAGATGTTTTGCAAAAGGTACAGCAAAGTGGCTTAAAATCCATGAACAGACATGAAATATTTACATCTGGAAAAAGTCTTCGTTCTAGCCTACACATTAAAAAAAGGAGAAACAGATAATGGTTAGGAGTTAAGAGTTAACAAGCAGTCTTTAATGGGGAAAAATACCTTTCTAATCCAGGGAATGAAGTAACAACACTGAACAGGGGAGGAGGAACGGGAGCGCTGATACTAAAATTAAAAGATGGAAAACATGACTAAATAAATAGTAAAAAAATGTACTTGTTAAATCAAAATAAATGTCTAATGCAATGTTTCTGTGGTGTTCATGGAGTGCACATGCTGTCAGAGAACAGGGGTGACATGCACACACAAAAACATAGACATGCTCTCTTTTGGAACTGTTTTCCAAAACCTGGATCCACTGAGATGTATGTGGTTCAACTCTCCAACATACATGCAGAAATGAAAGGCCAAATTTTTTCATGGAGAAGGAATTTACTACATTTTATTTTTATGCAAGGATTTGGTTTAACTCTCCAACATACATGCTGAAATGAAAGGCCAATTTCTTTTCATGGAGAAGGAATTTACTACATTTTATTTCTATGGAAGGATTTGAATCAATCTGGCACCCATCCAATAGTCTTGATACCTGTACTTAAAAATAAAAGTTAGATCAGGAGTTCTGTTTTCACATGTCAAAAACTGATGTAATTTACCTTTTTGAGGACGGGTTTGACTTCAGCCTCTTTGGCTGGTCTCTCCTGCAGCAGTTAAATGCAATAAACAAAACCAATAAAGATCCCAGAACACATTTAACCACCTTTAAAATCACATGTTGCAGCCCATTTTACTCTTGTGCATTTTACCTTTTTAAAAAAATTTAAGATGTAAAACAGACAGCATTTATAATATGACAAAACTAATTATAAATAACCAATTCATTCAAAACACTCAGCACACTGAAGAAACTGTTTTATATATTATTGCTCTATGGCAACTTCTGTTGTTTCTAAACAACTCATAGTAGATACAGATCAGTTGTTGGTCAGCTTATAAATCAAACCAGTATGTCAGAATGACAATCAAGTCTCCTCTGATGTTTTGTATTTTTTTTCCTTCACATGATTCCATCTCTCTATCTGAAATATCTTTGTAGGTTCATTATTATGGAGGGTTACTATTATGACAAGAAGATAGTTAGATATTCATTCAAGAATTCCCGGCATACTGAGCATTTTGACTTAAGTAGCATTTTACACTGTGCACTGACACTTTAAAGGGGTCTTCAGATGCCATTTTCAACAAGTTGCTATGATTCTTTAGGGTGTTAATGAAAAGTCTGTAACAGTTTGGTTAAAAATTCTCAATGGTAAAAACAGCTCTTTTTTTTAGAGCAAGCCGTTTTTTAGTGTTTTCCTTTAAATGTTAATGAGCTCCCCTGACGCCCCTCTCTTTACATTAACCGTACTGTTTGTGAAACTTGCTAATTAGCACATTATTAGGAAAGGAGATTTGCAAAGATTAATTAAACCATATACTCACTTCTTCAGTTGGTGAAGCTGAATCATGAAAGATTTAGGTAGATCAGAGGTGCATTCCCATCAGAAACAAATGTAATTCACTTCAGTGGCTCAGATGTCGGAAGTAAATGACGACTGCTATGTTCATTATTACAGTAAATCCAAAAACAAAACACCTCAATCACTTAGTAGTCATTCTTGTCTACATTTGCTCCAGTGGTGAAAAAATGGAGGACTGATGACAGTAACAGTCCAGTTTGTGCTGAAACGCTAGTGTCACTCAAAAAATCATAGGAGGGGCCTGTCTGTGTGATGTCACAAAGACTGAGATTGAGATTGGCTCGATTTGAAAAAGGGGTAAAGATTTTAGAATATTTAAGTAGATTTAGATTTTTATCATTATAGGGTGGCCAACACATTTCAGTTTAAGCAACTTGTATAAGTGCACGTAGCAACCAATGACCCCTTTGAAGTAAAAAAAAGCATGCATTATTGATTATTGCAAAAAAAAAAAAAAATTAATCTATCTTATTAAAAATGTTAGTTCAATATTTTACACACAGTAAAAAGCACAAGAAAAAAAAGAAAATACTGGTAACTCAATGTCCAAAAAAAAAAAAATTATATATATATATTAAAAAAACTTAATATATAATATAAATATTAAAAACTTAATATATAGTTGTTGGGTTTTTTTGGGGACGGGATGGAATCACACTATACATGCAAACAGAACCGCTTTACCTTCCTCTGGATAGTTTGCACATCACTCTCTCTAATGCTCCTCTCCTGGTGTGCATGGCAGGAGAAAGTGTGCTAGTTTAGGCCAAAAATATCTTGCTGTTGGTCTTATAATAGTTTATATTTGAAGATAAACAATTCTGGTACTGGGTTAAATCACCACTTGACATTTGACACAAAATCAGGGTCCTGAAGCAAAACCAGCTGAGAACCACTGATTTGTGGACCTCCTCTACATGAGTGGAGATTAAATGTTGTATTCTTACCACGCGTGAGTGCCGGCCCCTCTGTTCCCGCCTTCTGAGTTTGTGAGTTGAAGGGAAGGTTGGCATGGGAGGGGCCACAGATATAGATATGGTGACCCGACCACGCTCTCTGCTGGTTGAACGCTGACGCTGCTGCTGGTCTGTAAAGCACACATCACACACACACTTACTTCAGTTGGCTGAGCTATTTTAGTCTAAAATATATTATGAATTATAACAACTTCAGTTTTATAGAATTTATACAGACAGCCAACTGCTAACTAAATTGTTAATGTGCAGAAGGCCTTCAATGTATTTGGTGAATACTGATGATGTACAATCAATGTTCTGGTCACATTTTATGTGTAACTGATGGAAGTAAAATTGATTCAAGGGGAAAATATAAATTATGCTAGATGGTTCACACTGAACTTGAGGCAATGCAGGATCAAATTTCATCATTCAAACACAAGGTGGCAGTATGAATCAGATGTTCAACAACAAACTCCCCTAATATCTGCCTCTAAATAATTTTTTCTTTTCTTTCTTAACAGTTATATATATTCACACCTTTAAAATGTACAGCTTCAAACTCATTAAACACATAGATTCAGGAAACTGTTTGGACAGATTGGGGACTACATAATAACACTTTATTGATACCTGAGGGGAACTGCAGGATCCTAATTCTCATCTATCTTGATCTGTCACTTCTCTAAGATGATCTATCACCACTGTGGCCCTGAGCAGACCGCTGAACCACAGTGGGAATTTGGTTACAACTTTTGTGATATAAGATATGTTTGGATGAAAAGAATGATAAAAATCAAATGGTACTGTGGTTTGGAACCAAAAGATATAGGCCCGGAAACCTGACTCAGTACCTCTGTGCAGTGCCCGCAGGTTGAGCTTGGCATGTCGGTGTAACTCCTCCAGACATGGTGGCCGTGTACAAGTGTGGAACAGATTGTGATGTTGATGCCATGGAGCCTGATAGTGGGATGTCAGTTTACTCTCAATGTCCAGATTTGATACCGCTGCAGAGAAAGACAAAGAAATGACAAGGTCAGAAATCTGGAATGTGTCCAGGATTTTTATTCCAACTTCTAGCAAATAAGTATGCAATAAGAATAGAATCTAAGTCCTACTGGACAGAGTGAAATTTCTACATTATTGTTTAAATAAACTTTAATGCTTATATGATTCTTTTGAATATTATGTAATTTTTATCAGAACCCATTGTAGTTGTGTTGGAATAAACTCATGCGGTTGGACAGGTAACGGGAACGGTGTGTTCTAAAAAAAACTACATTATTTAGTATTTTGTTAGAATCCTTGAGGGCATTTCCATGAGAAGTAATAGAATAGATTACAAATGACATCAATTCCAAAAAGGAATACTATTTAAACCAATGAATAAAAGAAATAAGTAATTTTATTCAGTGAAGATGCATTCAGTTTATATATAAAAATGTAAAATGTAAATATTAACTAAATGTCTTTATTTTAACGTCTCTATTCATCAAAGTATCCTGAAAATCAAAACAAACTAAAACAAACACACATGTTTTTGGAGCACAAAATCTGCATTTTAGAACAATATTCTGAAACATCATGTGCCACTGAGGACTGGAGTAATGATTGCTGAAAATTCAGCATCGCATCAAGGTATAAATTACATTATAAAATATATTTAAAGAGAAAACATTTTAAATTGTAACAATGTTTCAAATGATTGTTGTATTGCTGATTCTTATCAAATAATGCAGTCTGGACATCCTTAGGACACTTTCTAGAACATTTTTAAAACTCTTACCAACCCCAAACGTTTGAGCAGTAGTGTATTTCCACATTCACTCACTGTAATCAATATTATGTATTAGAATAAAACAAATAGCATTCTAGGGAGACAAAGGTGAAAGACAGCTTCATTAGTATTTCTCCCTCTATCTTTTTCTCTTTTCCCCAGCATCCTGTCTCATCCTCTCCTCTATAAAGGAGCATCTGCCCATCAGTATTCAATGCACAGTGGTCCTCTTGAACTACACAGAGTCATTTGTATCCAAGCAACCCTTCATATCTAATTTACAATGAATTAGCAGATCCTTATCAAGCCGTGATCAGCAAAATAATAACAGAAATGCATTACCTGTCTTAGAAGACCACAAAGAAAAGGGAGGAGATTAATGATGAATGATGCTTAGAAAAACACTGGATTTTATAGAAACAAATCCTTGGTTGTATGTAATTGGAACAAAAGCCATAGGACATTTACTTGAAAGTGTAATACAAAACAGAAGTGGCTTCACAAGGAAGGGTCTGTGGAGATTGTTTTCTTAGACTCTTAGAGGATACCGCAAATGGGGTCTTATATTTCTGAAAGCTATGGCTATATATGATGCAGACAATTCAGACTGACAGTCAGAAAGGAAACCTTTTAGTACTTATTAACCATAAGGTAAACCATGAGAATAGTTAAGTCTGTTGGTTTGACAGAAATGAGTACACAAGGCCCCCCCCCACCTCTCTCTCTCTCTCTATCTCTCTCACACACACATATTTGGTAATCTGATACCAGCCCTTTCTATAATCTTTAGTCTGACCAAATCTAAAGAACTATTAAAATGAATAACACACAATACAATACGAATCTGATACCTGCTTTTTGCACTATTAAATGTCTTTGCATGTCCAGTGTTAGCTTGCATTGCGTAACCAAACATTTGCAGTGATACCACATATTTGCACAACTAAGCTACACTTAGCAATAAATTAATTGCATTGCATGAGTTTTGCAAACAATGTTAACCTAACTTTACTTAGATTTTATACATTTTTACATTTACTTTAAAACAAATTCTAATCAACTAGTAAAATAATAAGCGTCTTTTAAAATCTGTCTATATAAAGGGAAACAAATGGCATTGGAATATGGGAAATCAAGTTAACTTTTTTATAACATAAATTTTATAAAAATATTGCATTTAGGTGGAAACTTACTCTCTGTATTATTTATAGCTTGAACCTTTTTAAGGTTTTAAAGACATCTGATTGACACTTTACTGATCGATTCAGACCTCCGCCAGTGTGAGGAATTTCTAATGTATTCATGCTTCAATCAAACTTAAGAGGCTCTTATTCATAGTAAGTCTACACTAATTCTTTGTCTCCAGGAGTGGGCCAGTTTTTGTTCTTACTTCGGTTTCTTAAGCACCCTATTAAATTTCCCTAGTGATTTTTCAGTCCTGTAAGCAATATGGCAAATCCACTTACTCGTCTGAGTGACCTATTATACCATTAAACTACCTGATGTATAGAAAGTTTGAAAGAACAGCATTTATTTGAAATACAAATATTTTTCAAGACTCTACATATCTTTACATATGTCACTTTTTATTTAATGGGTCTTTGCTGAATACAAGTAAGAATTTCTTTCAAAAAAAAAAACCAAAACAAACTTGCTCAAATCTTTTGAAAGTTTATAATATAATATAATATAATATAATATAATATAATATAATATAATATAATATAATATAATATAATATAATATAATATAATATAATATAACTGATAAATGTCCACAAATGAAAAATGAAATGAAAGCTTTTCCAAAAGGCAGGCAGTTAATTAATTATGCTGCTATCAGTGTATTAGGGACATATGTATCCTTCACAAGAAAAGCAATCCCAGAATGCACTGCGACACCTTATAGAAAAAAAAAAAATGTCTTGAGTTAGTGTCTTGATATTCACCTGCTCATAACCTGAAATCCCATAGCATGAAATCCATGCGGGCCAGATGTGGGCGGGATCTGGGCCGAAACGGCTTGCTTTCTGGGCTGCACTGAACAGACTCTATTACTCAGCACCTCTCTGCTGTTCCCATCGTTTGTGCCCTGCATTATCAAGTACTGATCCTGCAGCACATCTAGCACACATGCACCGTTTTCATTCCCTCTGCACTTGGACATTTTGGACATCAATTACAAATTAATTCAACCAAAGAGGAAGTATGCGTTGTATGCAGAGTTACACATAGCATGATGTAATATAATAGTCTGTGACTCTTATTTTGTCATTAGTCACAGTTAAGCTTATTACTACTTGTGCACATATGGACATTTTCAAAATAAACTCCACAATACAACACACACAAGTATTTCATGAATTTCTTCTAAAATGTAAACCACAAAACATCTCAATTCTCAATGTTCCGTTCAGTGGCAATGAAAATCAGAGTTTGATTCATGTAAAGAGGTCAATGCTTAGTGAGACAGCAGTAGCTACACTGCAGTATAATTGCACCAGAATACAAAGAAACGAGTTAAAACATTAAAACGATGCTCATCTATATTCTCGTCCATGAACTACCTGCATTCACCTCTGCAGGGATTCTAGATCACTATCCTTGTCTGTAATCTAGTCGTCTTACCTGTTGTGCCTGCTCTCTGGCCTGCGTTCTTACTACCCCTCTTTATCCTTCTCCTCTTTTTCAAGCCAGAGCCAGGTATCTTTCTCTGAGCGTTTCCCATCTTTCCCTGGACTGCTCATACAGAATGAAGGAGTGAAGGATTCTGCTAGCACTACTGCAAGACTGGGCGAGCTGCTCTCTCTCTCTCTCTCTCTCTCTGTTTTTCTTTCATTCTGTCTCCAGCAGGTGCACAGTCAGCAATGTGAGTCAGGACTCTGCCAGCAGCAAGGCAAAGAAAAGTACTGACAGATCTCTAATTAGTAATACAGAAGGGCAATACAGAGATAAAAAAAATAGTTCTAATTAAATAATGAAACTACCAAAGTATACAGGTGGAAGAACATTAGATTCAGATTCAGAACTATAGAGTTTGTCACTACCGATTGCAGTTAATAATTTCATCAGTATCATGTACAGTATACAATACTGTTTGGGGTCTGTTTAAAGATTTTCGATTTTTAAAGGTATTTTAATGTTTTTGAAAGAGGTTTCATGTGCACCAAGGCTGCACTTTTTTTGATAAAAAAAATACATTACATTTGTGAAATATTATTACAATTTAAAGTAACTGTAAATGTAAATGATTCCTGTAAAGGCAAAGCTGAATTTTCAACAGTCCTTAGTCCAGTCTTTAGTGTCACACGATCATTCAGAAATCATTTTAATATGCTGATTTTCTGCTTAAGAAAAATGTCTTCTTATTACAGTTCATTCAGGATTCTTTGTTGAACATAAACTTCAAAAGAAAGAGATTTATTTGAAATCTTTTGTAAGATTTAATGCATACTTGCTGAATAAAAGCATTCATTAATTTAAAAAAAAACAACAACTTTTGAACAAAATTTTTTTGGCCAATATTGCTTTTAAAAATAAAAATGCCCACCATAAAAGTTCAGGTCTCTATGCTTCACAACACAAACAGGTCTACAATGAACATGTTATTGTAATAAATAAATTACATATCCATATTACATGCATAGTACAACTGCACAAAATAAAAACAATAAGAGATATTCACTTCCATTGAGAATGAACTGATAAATCATAATAATAAAATCAAGGGACAATTACAAACTACACACTCAAACTATAACTGCAATGCAATACATTTGATATAATTTTCTATTCCATTCAGAAATATCCAAAGAAACAGGACACATTCTCATGCTACACAAATCATCAGTCGCGTCTCTTTTTTTATAATATAGATGTTCTAGTCATTAACAGTCAGAGCGCTAGCATAGATGAAACTGGGTCAAGCTTGCCTAGCAGAGCTTAAAGACATTGCTGGGATCTTGCTGGGGAAAATCAAATAGTGGATTTATCTGTCGGTAGACTCAAAATTAAAGAACTAAACAGCATTAAACAAGAAACATAAGAAGTCCTCATAATATAAATGCATGTATTCCCTAAAAGAAGACGGATGGAGGCTGGGGACTCTGTGTCTCACTGCTGGTCCCTCTGCAGGAGTGCTTAATACCCACTGATACTACACAGAACTAACAAGACTACGGACTATAAATATCAATATATCTTGTCCTCTTTGAGGAGCACTTTCCTTCCAATTACAGCAGGGGATCCCAATCTTTACAGCAGTTGAACTTCTTGTGACCTGGATTACTCTGTACCCACTGAGATTTGAAGAAACTTTCAGGAAATAGAGTGAATAATAAATGTATTTTTAATTATTCATTTTTTGTTCATAAAACTAACGTACAACAGTATTAATTTTCATTTTAACAGTTTTTTACACACACACACACACGCGCGCACACACACACACACAAAGTACACTACTGGTCAAAAGTTTGACATTAAGATTTTTAACTGAAACAATATAGACAGTAAAGACTTTTACATTGTTACAGTTTTTTGTTGTTGTTGGTGTTGTTCATTTTTAATCATCTTTTTTATTCTTTTTGCGTTTCCTACAATCCAAAGTAGTTAATCCTGTAATAATATCACCATATCTTCATTTAAAGGGTGTCTCTGATAAGATAAGCCTGATTTGAGGGCACCATGGCTGGATGGAGGGTGAAGAACAAGAGGTCCTGTAGAGACTTGACTTACAGACCTTTACAAATGAGCCATAGCAGAATCACTGAAGCATGAAGACTGACCGCTGCCTGTAGTGCTGACCACTGCACTGCTCCGACACACACACACACACACACGCACTTTCTCTCTCTCTCTCTCTCTCTCTCTCTCACACACACACACACACACACACACTCTTTCTCTCACACACACTCTCTCTCAACCATACACACACACACACACACACACACACAGACAGCCATATCAAAAACAAACTCATCGTGTAAGTCAAAGTTTAAAACATTAAATCGGGTAAGGATCAAGTCAAAATTTTTTGAAAACTGCCTATTCATTTTAATTCCTGCTTTACTGCCATCATTAATTCTGAACCTTTTTCTCTGCAAATAATATAGGAGAACAATAAACAGATTTCAGACAGAGGATAAGCAGATGAGATGGGTTGTTGAGTTTAGATGTAGGACAGGACTGTCTCTTTTTCCCCTCTCTCACTCACTCATAACCCTTTTAATAAACTCTACTTGATTCCAGTGTCAGAGTTTAATAATTCAGATTTTCTTAAAGGGACAGTTCACTCAAAAATCAATTCTGTCGTCGCGCACCCTCATGTCACTTTTTAAACCCATATGCATTTATTTTTTTCCAATTTATATATATATATTTTTAATTCTTTAATTTTCTATAGAATAAAATTGACAGCTGACAGTTTATAATGATCATTGTTGTCAAAAAGCACTACAAAATTAGTCCATATAACTTTGTGCTCTTTCTTCCAAATCATCTGAAGCCATACAGTAGCCATACATTTACAGTGTTTTTTTTGTCCTTTTTGGAGCCTAACAGCCATGGTCTGTAAAAACTGTCACTGTATGGTTAAAAGCTGTGTGCACTGTAAAAAAAAAAAAGTTGTAAATGAAACATAATTGGATTTACTACATAAATAAATAAATAGTTTTTCTACTCCAAAATTGCATTTAACTCAGTGTGTTACTTGCAGCTTCTTTGTGACTGTTTGTGAAGTTGACCAGAAATTTCTGAGTGATTTGTTAAAATTGTTTCTATACCAAATTGTAAAAACTGTAAAAATACCAGAATGTCGGGCTGAAGCAACACGGGGGTTACTAAATAATGACAGAATTTCATTTTTGGTAACTATTAACTATACCCCCAAATTCAACAGCAAGGAAGACGGACAATTTCTTGGTAATATATACAGGCATGCGTGAAATCACTACCACGCTTCCCACAACGCACATACATATGGAAACTATGGAAATGACAATGGTGCACAGACCTCCAAATTCATATCTGCAGATGTATGGATACAATGGTATAAAGCCATCAGAAGCCTGCACCTAAAGCCTTCATGGCAAAGAAGGACGACAGTTGATCTGCATCACCAACACTGTAATTCAGTATGCAACAGCCTGGCACTTTACAGTTTATATGACTGCATGCTCCAACATGTTAAACCAAACATGGACAGACAGTCTGTGTGACAGAGACATCATCACAATAGCAGGCTTAGCTTTCCTAGTACAAGTCAAAGATGATCTCTGATAGAGAAATAACCAAGGCGGATGGATTATGTACACAGTAAAAAAAAAAAAGCAAAAAGATTTTACAAGAAAATACTACCTTTAAAAAAAAAAAAAAAGTTAAATACAGGACAAGAAGTTGCAAACATTTATTAAATATAGTAATAAATAAATATGTTACATACAGTTTTTGAACATCAATACAGACCAAAAGCAACTGATTTGAAGTTTAAATGAGTTGCATCATTTAATCGATATCAAAAATGAATAGCAATTTAAACCACAACAAGAGAGAACAGCCTTATCTGATTGGACGCACTGGAAAGGAATGCACTGAAGGACGTACCTCTCAATCTGACAGGAACACAGCAGACAAAAGCCATTGTTCAGGAAGAACAGCTATGTCCTTTTTAGCCAGGTCAACTGTCCTTCAACACTCATTCCATTCATCTTCATGCATCCAGATACATGCTAGTGCACAAACTCACCTGCTGTGGTTGGCAGCCGTGCAGCCACATAAACAGACTAACCCTAACATCAAAGTGAGACCATCTGCAGCATCTGCATTCACTGTGCTCCATTTCCACCTAGAGTCCACCCCCTCCCCATTTCTAGGGGCAGATTGCAGGTGGTACAGTTTAGTCTGTAGACCATTTGCCTGGGCCAGAGAATGAGCTGGTCCAAAGGGAGATATAAAACAGGAATACAAAAATATTCCTATGATATGATATGATATGATTATTCCTGCAAAATCATATTTTCAGTTATATTAAATAGAAATTAATCAGCTAGAAATTAATCCAATTAGAAGATCAAGAGGTTTATTATAATTTGGTAGTACATTTCATAAATAATTACAGCAAGACTGATTCAAAATAACCCCTATAATTTTTTTTTTCAGTTTATCACAGAAAAAAAAAAAAATCAGACACTGAGAAAAGATGCAAACATCTTTTAACTCAATAAAAAACAAAAACTGTAACTGTTCTTCAAGCATAAATACGATGCGTTATTTCACAATATTAAACTGAATAGCAATTAGGAATACAGAAAGAAAGGTGCTTTGATATGACTTTCCCTGCAAAATTGTATACAGAGTTTATTTATGCCAAAAAATAAATAAGCTATACATATATCCAGTTTGGAGACTTTGGAGTAATTAAAATAATTATCATCCATAATCACAATCACCTTCAAATACATAATCATTCAAACATAAAAGTCCTCACAGTGCGATGTAACTGACACAAATACAACTTGAAATAATTGCTTGTCGCTCTGTGTAGACATCAAAGTGAATGAGCCCCCATGTGCACATATCTGAGAAGTGAACATCCTTACATGTACGAGCATGCATTTGAGTTTGTCTGTTTGTGTGTGTGAGCGGTACACACTCCAGTCCCCCTGCCTGGAATAATACAGACCTTCCTGCTAATCCATGTTAATCTGGTCATCCTGTGCCTCTGACCTTGGCGTCAAATGGTCCGACGGTTGGTGAGTGTTTAGTACGGACAGAATCACACTGGCAAACAGAGAAACACAGGTCTGGCTACTTCAGCCAGCAGCTTGTGGCTCTGCAAGATGTCCATTAACAGCACATATTCACATGCCTAGATTTGGGGAGAAGCCAATATGGCTTTTGCAGTGACAGTGTGTGATTTTGAGGCAGATTCAAACTGCAAAAAGCATACAATAGTGCAGACTGAAATACTTGATGACAGTGCAAGAGATAAGTTTGCAGTATTTTCTGTCAATGATGTGATGCCCAAATGCAAACTTTATCATTTGCTGACTTGCAGAAGTCACAATCCATGGATGGGACCGTGACTTCTGAATGGCCCGGAGGGGAGCACACCTGTTCTATTCTTTCCTTTTCCTCATAGGTCACACCCTTCCTCTGCCATTTACTGTGGCTTTCCGTAATGTGACCTTTTTATATCTGCAAACGAACCAGAAACAAGCCTGGAACACACCGTAGTTTCCAACAATAACCTCTTTTCACAATTTTTCTTTCTGAAATGCATCACTTTCTAAGAGCTAAAAATCATTAGCATTGTATAGAAACTATTGAATGTCACTTTTTTAAAATTGGTTTTGTTGTTGTTTTTAACAGCTTTCAGCTCTCTTTTTCCACATCAGTCTGATCACTCTTCTTTTATCTGTATTTGTGGCCATATACACACACACACACACAAATTTCTACTTGATGATAACAATGTATATGCGTGGATTTGTGTAAGAATCTCTCAGACAGGAAGGCTGATGGTACTGTGCGATCCTGTAATTTTGATTGAATAACTTAATATCCAGTGATAAAGAATATCTCTTTGGTTTTGAGACTTTAGTCTTTGCAACTTTACAGATCTTCTTTATGCACCAAGAGCTTGTAACACTCCAAAAAGAAAGGAAAAATTGACCCCTTTAAAACTTTATATTTCTCACAATGCTATATTTGAGAGAATGCTGTATCCATGAAACAAAACATTTTAATATTAAAATAAATGTGTGTAAAAATGTAAATAAATTCAATAGTTATTTCATTATTTGACATACAATAATATAATGCAACATTTGCTCCTTAAAATTATATTTTCAAATAATATATTTTCTTTACATACAGTTTCTATACAGTAGATGCCAACAAAAAGATGGAGGAAAAAAACTGTCTGAGGGAAAGAGAGTTATCAGTGTTTGTGATCAGTGTCACAGACAGCTTTGGGGGAAAGGGGCTGTAATTTGACATTTCCAGCATAAGATCACAGAGCACGTCTTCAGACACGACACCTCAGCTCCTCCTCCTCTGCCATCACAGAGACTCAACTGAGTTCACAGCAGGATGTGGCTATCTATCACATAGAGGCTAATCATGCTAATCATGTAACTGCCTCCAGACCTGACCCTTTAGGAGGGGATGTCTGCAAGTTTGCACATGTATACCTTAAAATGGAGACAAAACTCATGATATTAATAGAACATGAACTGCAAAAGATTTCCTAAAAATTACACTGAAATAAATATTAATGCTAATGGATAGCTTTCTCCAGGTAGCTACCGTAGGCCCAAGTCAAGGCCACAGTGTCAGTCCACTGAAACAAACAAAGCATTGTTGAAAGCACCAAATTGTTTACATCATTGAGGGAAATCTAAGGACAAACAGCTTACTTATAGTCATCTCTGCAGGTTAAACTGGGATAGTTGAAAGTACATAACATAAAAAGTTGAAAAACATAAAAAAATAAAAAATAAATACATACTTCACCTTTAGGCAATGGGCAATGCTCTGTTTTATGCTCAGGTTTATGGCCTAAACTTGTGACAATACTAACTGGAGGTGATGTTTAGCTCTTGAAAAATAGTAGAGTCAAATATTCGTTTTTTTGCCTTTTTAGTTTTTTGTCTTGCCTTTTAAGAAAAAAACAAAACAAAACATACTACATACAATGAATGCCAATCACAATAAATGGAGAACAACAAGATCCAATAACTTCATGTTAACAATACTTTTAAACAACAGTCTCTAATGCTTACCAAGGCTGAATTTACTTGCTTAAAAATACTGAAAAAAAAACTGTGATGCCATATACAGAATTGTTTTTAGTTTGATATATTAATATGTAATTTATTCCTGTGGTTGCAAAGCAAAATTTTCAGCTCCATTCTTTAGTCTCACATGATGCTTCAGAAATCCTTCTAATATGCTGATTTGCTGCTCATTTTCTTATTCGCTTAAAACCCTCTTTATTATTATCAATGTTGAAAACAGCTTAATATTTTTGTGGAAAACGTGATATTTTTTCTGGTCTATGTAATGAAATATTTATTTGAAATAGAAATCTTTTGCAACATCATTAATGTTTTTAGTGTTATTTTCGATCAATTGAATGCATCCCTGCGAAATAAAAAATAAAAGTATTCATTGCATTCAAAATGATTCATATTACGGCTGTCATTCAGTAGCACTATGCATCAAAATGCCATAGTTTTAATGTCTGATCCAATCATGGTACTTATACTCTATTCAAACATCCCCATAACAGACTCCATCCAGCCATTTAAAAACTAATGCACATATTAACAAAGTTTCAGCCTTATCTATATATAGCGCATGAATAAACTACCACAACCCGAACATAAGCTGCACAGTGCACACATGTATGATACGCATATAGGGAAACATGCAAATTAGAGACAAAAGATGGTCCACTGCATGAGTAGCTGATTCAAACATACTCTGAAACTGAAAGTCAGAGACACAAAATGCTCTGATCTTCTAATTTAAACAATCTTATATGTGCGTGTGTGTGTGTGTTTAGAGGGCACGAATATTGATACGCCATGATAAAATATACAAGTTTTTTTGTGTATATGATATACGCACACAAAACCTTGTATATTTTATCATGGTGTATATGAGCAAGTGTGACGTGCTTCAGATCACTATCCAGAATACATAAACAATATGACGTGATTTATTCTTACATGTGGTCTACAGAAACCACAGAATAACAGAGAACAGGATGGAAGAGACGGATGGAGTTCTTTACAAGTGTCTTTGTTTAAACGCCTTCCATTTCATTTGGCTACAATGGAATGCAGTAACGTTACACACACAAACACACCTGCGTAATTCAACATTCATCTTCTGTTTAAAAGTCTAATAAGGTCATGAATACCATCGTACAAAGGTGGGGGATGGAAATCATCTTTCTATTTGAACATATATAAAATGTAATTATTCCTGTGATGCAAAGCTGAATTTTCTTTATCATTATTCTAGTCTTCTTTGTTACATGATCCTTCAGAATTTACTCTAATATGGTGATCTGCTTCTCAAGAAACATCTCTTATTATTTTCAGTGTTTAAAACAGTTCTTAAATGAATAATAGTTCAAAAGAACAACCATTTGTTTCACAGTTAATTAATATATGTTCATAACAATGACCAGCGTTTATTTAAACTATAACATGGTAAAGAAGCTTACGAAGATGAGGAATAAAACTAGGAAATAGACTTTAATAACAACACTCTGGATACAGGAATAAAGCCGGAGTAAATCACACACTTAACATTAACAAGAACAAGAACAAATACTGAGGGAGACAAAAAGCAAACAAGGAACTATTAAGTCAATTAACAAGGCACAGGTGACAATAATGAGGAATAAGCAACTCAGGAAAACTAGGTCAAACAGGGCAAACAGAAAACAACAGACGTTACATATAACTTGAAATGTAAAAAAGGTTGATTTTAGGGACACCTTATATCCAAAATCTCAAAGACTACAGAGTGTCCGCCTACCTGACATTTTTCTACAACTATGTCATAGTATTTAAACATAAAAAATAATAAAATTTTCTTTCTGTGCCCTTATAAAGCTGACAATTTTTTTTAAAGTGATAATAAAAATAATTAGTTGTCTTCTTAGACATCTCTCTCTGTCTAAAGCAGTTACTATTCTTCTAAAAGAAAAGGATACTCAGGGAATTCAATTTAGGTTAATGAAGTTGCAGTTTCTTACAGTGAACTGCTCATGGGACGACGTCTCTCTGTCCGACTTATTTTTTTTTACATCAAGAGATCGCTGTGATGTGAAAATGAGAGATGTGTGCATATGGTTTAGGTTGTATTGTTCCGAGTTGGGCTGCTGTTTGCAGTTGGAAATGGGTTAATGTGGGTAAAGGGGGATTATCATTCATACGCGTGTGTATTTAAGAATGCCACTGCAGCAGGGCGGGGTGCAGCCTCGTCGTGCAGCAGCACTGCAGAGCCCATGGGGCAAGCATACTGTGTGTGAGCATGCGTGCACCCAAACGAGCAAGAGATGAGAGTCCAGTGTTCACTGCCTGTTGTTGCCGTCAGTCCCGTCTCATCAACAAGAGGCAACGGGTCTCTGTGTGTGTCTATATATGTGTGTGTGTGACATTTTGTGTCATACATGTTGGTGAATGGTACAATAAATCCGTTGTCCATGTTATTTTTAACTGTCTGTCTCCATGGAAACCAGCACATATGCTGTGAGCGATGCACCCTGCTGATTGTGTGTGTGTGTGTGTGTGTGTGTGGAGATGCAGCAGTTCATCCTGCTTTATCTGAAGGAAGCACACACACGTTGCGCATGCCTGCCGCAGTGTGTGTGCATGTGTGAGCGTGTGTTTTACGAGGTCAGATCAAATCACAAAATCACATCTGATTAAACACACAGAGTATAAGCAGTTTGGTAAGTCACACCCAAGAAAACGAGGTGGAGGGATCCACAAACCAGTAGCTGGATCACACAGGCACGATTTAGATTTACAATAATATTAATAGCTAATAACATGACAAACAGTGCCAGTTTACACTCAAGCCTACGTATGCCTGACTAATATTTCATAGTTAAAAAGCACTAGTTACTCAAACCAAAGCATTTATTATTTACAAAAGGTTTATAAAGCCTTATATCTATACAGGACTCGCCATAGGTTATGATATGTAACTTTATAGCAAACCTGATGAAAATGGTATAGATATGTACATATATAAAAAAAATCTAGCCAAATATCTAGACAAGTCCAACATCAGGTCACATAATTTTATACTGAAAAAAAAAAGAAATTATATATATATATATATATATATATATATATATATATATATATATACACACACACACACACAGACTTGAATAGCAAGTGCTATAAAACAGTATGAGCTGGTAATGTATACATTCAAACAAAAAAATAAAGTAAAAATAATAAAATATTAATAACAAAAAATTTAAACGACAGGGTCCTAGAAATGCGGTCCTGAAACTTTCGCAAGAATATCCTACCACAATAAAACAGGCTTGTTGAAGATGCACATTCATTCTCTGCCAGCAGGAGGTGCTTTCGGAACAGCAGAAATAAAACTGTTTCCCCGGTTACAGCAGAACACAAACCATTATCCATCAAATTCAGCACATTATGCCAATGTGTTACCCCGTTATGTGTAGCCATCAGATTCAAATTACTAACAATTCGTCTAGGCTGTACAGAGTCTATTCATTATTTTGGGAGACAATAACTTTATTTATTGTGCACTTTTTGCTTTAGAAATTTGCTGATCCTTTACGTTAACATACAGCTACATAACAGACTGCATGAAAGGTCCTGAAATCAGAATGAAGACTTTATTGCACAATTTAAGACTTTTTATGGCTTTAAATTTGATTCAACTAAATTTAAGACTTTTTAAGGATCCGCAGGAACCCTGCAATCAGTTGAAGAGGGGAGCTGACATCACTTCATTGCGCCTCATTAGCTGCCCATGCTCAGTGTTCACTTGTAAGGGTGAAGATGGATAACTGTCAGCTGGGGAAACATCTTTCCATACAGGACACAATTACATGTGTCTGCATGTCACTGCTATATGCTTACCTGGTATATCTATAAATAAGCCATCCAAGCGCTGTTATATTCACCTATATTCACATCGCGAAAGGCAGCAACCACTACATGCAACGGCCTCGCCAAGTCAATTATATGTACCTGGCTTGCCTCTACCTGACTAATAAGTCTTGTTTTGGTTATTACTGTAAGGACATGATAATATGAGTTAGAGTAAAATATGCCAGTCACAATTATTTCTCGTAATTTTTAATTGTCTGTATGTTTTTTTTTTCTTACAATATTATTATTTTTTATCTGTGACTGCAATACTTCTGGGGGAAAATGTATCCCATAGTGCTGTGCTCATCAGTAAGGTTGCCAAGCAGACAACCATTCATTCCCACCTGCATTTCTGTGTTACCATGGTAACAGCTTAAAGATTAGTGCATTCGTTTAAAGATGCAAAATGAACACCTTGATATAAGTGTGCTTGTACCTTCTTAAAATCTTTTCATTTTTCTTCACACTGTTTCTGTCCTTCTCAGGTATTCTGGCTACTATTCATCTTTTAATCGACAAAAACAGTAGCAAACACGTGGGCCGACTGGATTTGATATTATGCAAATGTGATCTAACAGAGAGCAGGAGCAGAACAGCCAATGGAACAGCAGCAACAACAACACGCTCTGGGTGACGATGTGATTGAGGCAGTTTTATGCTAACAGCCAGAGCCTTTTGAATGTAGGTCATGTGCAAGAAAGACACATATACACGCCTTGCTACACACTGCACACACATAATTCACAACTTTCAGAGGAGCATTTCATTTAATGTGTGACCTGAACCCACCTCGGCCTGCAACATCAGGCTGTCCCTTACGAAAATTAACCATGGTTTTACTACAAATGAAACCAAAAAACCATGGTTACTATAGTTAAACCATGGTAACCACAAATTAACCATGGTTTTGCTATATTAACCATAGTTTAACCATGGTATATGTAGTAAATATGTGGTTAGACAAATGGGAGTCAATATGCCAAAAAACCATGGGTTACTACAGTTTTACTATAATAAAACCATGGTTATTTTTCGTAAGGGGTAACACATATTAAGACATACACAAAGATCACATGATTCACATACTAACAATCTTGACAGAAATAAGATGTAATAATGATAGTATCTAAGATTCGTAAGCTTTGGTTACATCAATGCTTTGCATGCTATTTTTGCAATGCTTTTTTTCAATTCACAAAAAATCAAGACCGACATAAATAACCCTCATTAGACTGTCGCAACTGTCGTCGATGTTGTGAGGTTTGTTTCTACGGTGGCCCTGAGGGACAGGTTTCCCTTTAAATGGGACTGTGCTTGCAAGGCAACATCTCACGTCAGGCTGCTAGCCAATACCAACACTCCATGGAGAATCCTTTATGTGCATGTGTGTGTAAATGTGTGAGTGTGTGTGTTTTCTACCTCCCTGAGCAGCGATCGCACAGTGACCTATATATTCTCCGCTCCGCTCCTGCAATGCACTCAACCTCAATTATTCATAACACACACAAACATTTCAGAACAAAGGAGAATCTCATCGAAGAAATCGGACTGTTATGCATAACATAAGTAATAAAATATAAACATTTAAAATGAAATATAAAATGAAATGGAAAGAATGAAATTTAGTAGTTTTTTTATTTTTCATTTAAATAAATGTTATAGTTTTTAAATAATAAAACTTATACCGATGTATCGACCAACAATGCTTTTAATGCACCCGCCCCGCCTCATATTTACATTTTGGGGTGGGGGTTCTCTAAATAGGACCCTTTCTGAGCCTATGTAAATGCCTCAAGAAATCCCTCAGGTAAACCTAGTTTCCCTATGACCATCCCTAGCTGTAACCATCACAGACATTGAGTATTCAGATGATTCATCAATCAAAACAATTTACAATAGGTGATTCTTCCCATTGCATTCCAAAAATATGTGGCTAGAATCATGTATTTACAAGCAGTCAAAACAAAACTCCATTCATACATGCTTAGTCTACCATGTGATAAACATTTTCTTTCGACCAATCAAGATTTTGGAAGGATTTCCATCTAAACCGCCTGCCAGACCAACCTGCTGTCCAGCCAGGCTTACACAGCAGGCCTGCATATGGTCAATCCAGTCCACAAACCCTTTAATTCCTGCACGTGGTTTGCACATAGCTCTACAGATCACATAGTGGGACCAATGTAGCAATAAAAAAGCTCTTTATTCAAATCAGCCACACATTTACACTCAACTCTTCAAATAAATAATATTAATTAAAACGAATTTAATTAGAAAGGCACAAATATATGCTATAAAGTAATGTATAACATATTTTCATAACTATTCAGTTCAGTACATTTAATAAATGCATTCACTTTAAAAACATTTTCACCTACACAATAAAAGTGGTTGACAGGAAAAGGGTGAGGCAATAGGTAGTTTATAAGTGTATTTTCTGCTTTTCTGCACAATGTTTTGTTTTTATAGCACACGGCTAAAACCACAACCACAAATGATGTGATGGAAAAAATAGCAGGGTATAGAATATGGTTAGATTAGGGTAACTACGAGAGAGAGCAACTGAGAAAAAAAGAAGAGGAGAAAGATAATGCAAGCAAGTAGTAATGAAAGACTGAGTGCAGTGAATGGGTACCGTCAGAATGAGAGTCCAACCAGCTGATAAAAACATTAAAATGTTCCACAAGTAATCCATACAACTCAATTTACATCAATCAATTAACATCTTAGGCAATTTATATACATATAAGTTTTCTCATCTGAGTCAGGAGGATATATACACAACTCATCTACATTTCGGACCAACTGAGGGTGAGTACATTCTCAGCAAATTATAATTTTTGGGTGAATTATTCTTGTTATATTACATATTCTAGCCTATAGTTTTATGTAGACTGCATGCAAGACAATCTTTATACAATAGGTAATCTGCAAAAAAATCTAATGCTAATTGACATTTTCCTCATTTGTTTCCTATGTATGCCATGTCCCATGATGCAAGCAAAAGTTGCAACTATGTAGAGTTGCCGGACATTAAAAGCTGGCAGTATGTAACAGTACAGAAATAATCTACCCAGGATTCTGCAGACTGGCTAGACATGTTTGTGAGGGCTAGAGATACAAACATAGATTTAAAAAAAGCAGGGAAGGATTGCATAAATGATGTAATCCCTTCAAATAGAGCAGATTTGAGAGGAGAGCGGGAATGAGATTATGGCCTGCTCCTTATTTTTCACTATTTGTTTTTATGCCATACACACAACAGAACATGCAAAAAAAAAAAAACTAAAAAAAAAAAAAAGGAAAGAAATATCATTGCTGTTTTTTAAAATTCGAACACATAATGTTATCTGTTATCTCAATCACAGATAACTGAATCACATAAAGTTTCCCACTGATACAAAAAACATGGCCGAAATAGTGTAATGAAGGGGAGATAGGTGAGTAAAGTTCAAAAGAAGGTTTGCTTCTCTGTCATATAGTGGACACACTTATTTTTTTTCTATGGAAACAGGGGAATCTGCTGTCTGTTGGTTTGGGTTTCCCTGCAGAACACAAGCACAGTAAAAGTTTACAGTCTCAAGCAATAAATGCTCAGCCTATCATGTTTAAAATAATACAAATTGTGGATTTGTGGGCTTGCTATTTATTTAATTTATATTTGTACCTTTTTTTCACAGGATTTTCAATCTGAAGCAATGTGTTCACTTTGTATAAAAAAAAAACAAAATTAATTTACACCATTCGAAATGAGATGGCACGTATGAATAATATGAATGTAAAATGATAAGTAAATTATTAAACCTTTCAGCTTCTAAAGCTTAAGAAGAGAGCTGCACGAACAGACGACTATCATGGCTCTGCTGACTGATTGCAGGTGATTGGTTAATGTGCTCCGGTTGTAACTGTGGTGACCCTGTGACGAACCACAGCACAGATGCCACCGAGCTCCTTTTACTAGTTGAGACCGTGCATGTGTGCATGTGTGCTTGTGTACACGTGTTTGTTTCTCAGAAGTGCAAACTGGAGTTTGTCTCACCCCTGCTGTTTTCACCCAACCCCCTGCAAGCCTCTTTTCTCATCATTCAAAACCTTGACAGCATTTGTAAAGATCCCAGGCCCTTTACCAGCCTTCCCCTGCCCCCTTCGGCCTTCCGTGACGCCCTCCAACAACACTAGCCATGTGTAAGTCCGCTGAAAGACAGGGAGACAAAACAGTCCCCAGAGGACATGGCAACAAACACACTGAAAACCAGGCTCCCTGTCTCTGCCGCCTCAGTTCCAGGTGTCAGAGACACATGTTGTTCGGATAGAGTACAGAATGATGAATGAAAGCCCTGGAGAAAAGCACCCCACAATTAAAATCACAAGCTTCAGTGAAGCCCAAAACATCTTTGTTACACTGATGGCACAGTCTCTGCAGTTTGTCATACACGTAGAACTACAACACAAGTCAAATAACTCACATTCCTGTCAGTTGCAGCATTCATTTTTTTGGTTTTACACTCACACATTTCAAATTTCTTTTAGGTCAACATTTTAGTTGACGTTAATGTGCAAAATGACAAAAGTGTGTCAACTTTTCATATATTTGATTACGAATATTTTTTACTTTAGCATATATTTCATATAAACAAATTAAACTGTGACATTTTTTTGTTGATGCTAATGTGGAAAATGACAAGTGTGTCAAATTGTAACATGTTTTGATTTTTTTTTTTTTTTTTTTGATTAGAGCATACTCAATATCTCAAATATTTCAACATATGTTCAATATAAATAAATACAATGTGTAAAAACCCTAAAGATTGCTTTAGAGTTTCTAAAGTACACATTTCTGTCAATTGACTGCATAACTTTTACAAGGTTTTCTGTTTTAGTAATAGTTTTTGGTCTTTGATTAAAATGTTCTTTAAATTTAGTCAATATTTTGTCATATTCATTAATTTTACACATACACATTTCAGGCATTTTAATTTAAAGACATTTTAGTTGACGTACATCAAATTGCATCGGACTAAAGTTTAGTCAGATGTTCACACATTTGGATTTTTTTAAATGAATTTAACCATATTAAATTCCTAAAAATTTAAACGTGTGAAAATCTGAGCTCCACAAATAAAATATTGTACATAAATTATTGTAAGTTTTGTTTTTGTTATGTTTCATCTTATGTCTTTTGATTAAATGCTCTTTAAATTGAGTCAATATTTTATGCCATATAAATTAATTTTGTTGACAAAAAATGTAACAGATTAAACTTTCACACATTTGCATTTATTTAGTAACTTAATCTTATTAAAACTATAAAAGATTTTCAGGATAAACAGAATACACTGAGTACTCCTACAGGATCTTCATCACAGTATGCTAGTAAAACAGTTTAATTATCATCTTTAATTATCATTGTGATGTGCATTTTAGCCTTCATTAATTTTGGCACAAAAACAAAAAAAAAACAAACAAACAAACAAAAAAACTTGGTTAACCAACGTTTTTGTCATTAATTCCATTGACAAGAATAACACTGGCTCAATAACTTATGGCTGAGCCATCTCAGCAAGCAATGGAGAACAAAATCTACTCAATCCTTTCAACATTACTGAGTTTATGCTCTAATCCAAACCTTCTTTACACATTATTTACATTAGAGAAGCTTTCAGTGTGTAATTCTTGTGGCAAATGACAATGCTTCCTTATCAATTTGGTAAATCTAAATGGAACAAAGCGCTCCAATGATCATTCTATTCGCAAAGCCTGCTCACACGAGCTATGGATAATTAGCTTGTGACAAGGCCCAATCCAGTGCCATAGACCCCGAAGAATAATCTGATCAGAATGCTCAATCGCCTCCGTCTAATCTGGAGATTTGCGTGGCTCAGATCAAGCCCACGCTGGTAACTGGCTTACCTAAGGAGAGGTCAGCGCAGAAAGGCAGAGCGAACCCTAAAGCCCTTTAACTCTGTGGTCAGATGGGCCGTTTGCTCACTCTTATTATATTCAAATCACAAGCAAAAGACACCCGAAGGCCACATGCTAATGAAGATCTGCTAAACAAGCACTGAAATTAAAAAAACAAACACACTCTCTCTACCTTCCCCTTAAAAACTCTCTCTTTGATTCCTTAAAAAAAAAAAAAAACTGTAAGTACTGTATAATGTACAGATAGAAGGCATTCATTATAATGGCCACATTGAGGTCGAAGTAAAAATGGCAAAATAATCAGCTATTTGAAAAATCCTAGAAATATATATATATATATACTGTATATATTTTTTACAGAAGTATTCCAGATGGACCTATAACTGCTGGTCATTTTCTCATTACGTTCAATAAGAAATCTAGCCACGCTACAATTCTAAAAAAAAAAGAGACTTTCATCATGCAGCACCAAAATGGTAATATCGTGACTTTCTCCCAACAAGCCTCTGCAAATTTTGGGAAGTAATATGGTTTTGAATGATGAAAAACAGAAGATGCACAATAACTACATTGTAAAAAAATGACAAAGAAAGAATGATAAAATTGCATGGAAATGAGCAGAGAGTGAACATTCTATCAAACATCTCTTTTTGTGTCGGATGGAAGTAGCTATTTTGGAAAGACATGACTGTAAATAAATGAAGACCTATAACCCTAACAGTTTAACCTTGTGTAAATCAATATAGTACCAGAATGACGCTTGAATGTCACTTTTATACAGTACAAGAGTACCATTTTTGTGAAGCAGGACAGCTGCCATGTAATAATTATCAGTCGGTCAGACTGTAGATTCAGGATAAACAAACGGGCAAAAGCAACAGCAGATGGTGCCTCAGATAGAGAAATATAATGACCTTAGTTAGTTTCAGGATCACCCGTCTTGATCTATTAAAACCATATGGCTGATCTGCACTTCACGCCCAGGGAGAGTAACACAGCCCCCTCCTCACGCAAGATAAAGCGCCCTAAATACAACACACATTCCCATATATTTTTGCGCACACAATGACACACACTACTAAGCAGGTTGGGGGGCAAGTGGAAATTACAAGGCAAGTTAATTGCAGTTTGGCATAGCTGTAATTATTCAACTGAGTAAAAATAGTCACTTTCAATTACTTGATAATAAGAGTGGATGTAGATCTGGTTCTATCAGACAAATGAGGCTTCTGTATATTCATGCTCTAATTAGTAACTGTATGATCTAGCTGGTATATTTTATTCAGCATCTCTTCTTTGGCTCTCCATCCTCATGTGTAAGGTGCAGCGTGAGCGTGTTTCCAGTATATAGTGTTTTAACACTGTCTAGTGGAGCAGCTGCACTAGCCTACAGCCCTGCAGCACGCCACCACTGCTGTCAGCACACGACACATCAGCCCACTCAGCAGACCACGCAAAAATAAACTCATACAGACTGATCTATTTGTGAACTTTCACTGTTGTTTCCTCAAGCGAGGTACTTATACAAGGTCCATAAACAGCTCACTGGAATAGATTGCTATTGGTCAAATATTTTTTTAATATCGACTGAAATTAAAATGTACAAAATAATTGTATTAGTACCTTTCTTGTTACTGCATGGTCTCATCTCATCTCATCTAATTAAATAGTCTTCAGTGTCACATGATCCTTCAGAAATCATTCTTATATGATTTGCTGCTTAGGAACATTTCTTATTATTAATATTGAGAACAGGATTCTTTGATGAGTTAAAAGTTAAAAGGGACACCAGTATTTTTTTATATACCGAAAATTTTGTAACAATCACTTTCAATCAATTTTATGCATCCTTGCTGAATAAAATGATTACTTTCATTCAAAAATCTTTCTGACCCAAAACTTTTAAACAGTAACGTAAATGTACTATAAATTTAATGCATCAATAACCAGATTGTATCTTGCTTGCTCTGACATAGTAGGGAAAAAACATGTTACTTCCTCTCTGGTGAAGCATTTCATGAATAGACCTCAAATTGAGGACAAGTCAAACAAGACAATCTACACTGACTTAGAGGCAGGGGATGTTTGGACTGCACACGTCAACGTCCTGACTGGAGATTGCTTTAATTTGTGCTCCAGTTATGGAGTAATAGTGTATAATTCCTGAAATAATGAACTTGGCTTTGCGCTTTGCTTTTGGTGCCTGTTCTACTTAAGCTGCTCTTGATCTGTTCATGCCGATATCCCTATATCTGTCTAGATATGATGTCAACACCATGTGATCTCCAGGATGTGTCTTTAAAGAAAAGTATGGGCAGTTGTCCTTCAAACTAGGAAAACAGCATTGTAAGATGCTTACCAAATGCAATCTGTTGACAGAATGATGTGGTTTAAGACCACACACACACACACAAATCACAAACATAGGCCTATACATACACCTATGAACTACAGATGAGGGTCTACTATCTTTACTACAGAAAAGAGTCTAATACTATCATCAACACTAATAACACAAATAACTTACCTATACAGATATTTCCCCTAAAAGCTGAGCAGCGAGGAGAAAAGACATCAGGGATTTGTTATAAGTAAAATAAACAGCCAATCCATTCATGTTTAAAAGGTGTGCGTTAAAAAGCAATTACAATGTCACAGGTCTGCATGAATATTACGGGAATATATTAAAACAGATGCTGTATTTTGGTACCATGTCTTTAGTCACACCCTATAATGTTGTGCTGTACAGTGCAATGGTTTTTGGACATAGTCAAAACTTGCAGAGAATTATTCTCTAAGGCTCTAAAAGTCCCACAGAAAACAAAACTCAGTTTAGAACTATTACATAAGACAGAGTTGTTTTTCTGGCTCACTTTCCATTCTCAATGTGGCATGTGTTTTTTGTTAAGGGATAAATATAGCAAGCTTGCCCAGGCCCCCCCAAAAAAACTTTGACTTTCAGTGGACAGTGATTTGTTTTAAAATATTATTTTATTTTTATAAAAACCTTTCATCATCACAATATAATATAATATAATATAATAATATAATATAATATAATATAATATAATATAATATAATATAATATAATATAATATTTAAGCCAGTATTAAAGAAAAATAATCACACTAAAATATGAATTTCTACATGAATTAAGAGATCAATTGTCCATACAGTCCATATTAAATAAATGGCACATTAAATAATAATATTTTATTTTAAACACAGCTTGTTTTGTCGTATTTTAAGCCAGCATACGTGTTGTTCAAAAATTTGTGTCATTCAATAAATTACACAAAAATATGATTTTTTACAATTTTTAATGTTTTATTTCAGATGTTTCATTTTATTTCCTATTTCATTTCATTTAATCAGTCAGAATTAAAGTGTCATTCAAAGTTAAAAATCACACACACACAATTCAACATAAAATAAGAGGTAACTTGCCACACGGCCCATATTAGTATTTTATTTTAGACATGACTGTCATCTATTTGTTTAGCATATCACTTGGACTCTTTCATTCAAAGTTATCATACTAATCAAAATATTATACTTTTATCACATTAAATATATTATACAATACATACAAATATCATACTAAAATATTTTACTACAACATTATTTAAATATTATAATTAGCAAATATTAATTTATACATAAAATGAGGTCATACAGACATACAGAGTTTCTGCACACTGACTGCCATTGATTCATTTCTACTGTAGACTAAAGACGGCTCAAATACAAAAGCCTTGTTTACAGTTGCAGCTTTGATACACTGTCATCATCATCACAGCCCTCTCTCATTTATCTCCCTCTGTATGTCTGTCTGTCTGTCTTAATTACGGCTATTCCCTCTGTTGTGACTCAATCAGCCAAGTTTTTCCTCTCTGTTTTCACTCACTCTCTCTCTCTCTAAGACCGACCCCTCTCTTGCAGCACGAGCAGTCAAATAAACACTTCTCCTTCTGTTCCTCTGACACAGAGGAGCTTTTCCTTCAGTCATTGAAAGACTGAGGATTCCCACTGATATTTGTCATTTCAATGCCACCAGCAGCACCAATGAAACTGCAAAAATAATTGTTACCTAACAGGTTTCCCAAACGCTTTTACTGGCCTCCTGCTCGCCTCTAAGTCTTCCTATTTGAAAATGGAAACTAAAACTGGACAAAACTGAAACTATCAAAATAAACAAATAATAAACAAAATAAAATAAGTAATGAAGTATTTGTATTGATATTTCACATGTATTTTACCCAGACTTTGAATTATGCATTTCATTCTTTTGTGTTTAGGGTTGAAGAAAATGGCCATAAACTAAACGGAAAAGGTACTGGTAATTTTCTATTTTTTCAATGTTTATTTATTTATTTTCCTTACAGTAAACCAATTGTCCTTTTCTTTTATTTTTTTACATAAAATATTTATCTTGTAAGATTTTTTTTTTTTATTATTATTTGAATGAGCACAAACTTATAAATGCACAAAAAAGTCCACATTCTATAAGAACACATATGGACATTATTCACAATGATATACATTTAATTTATTTTAAGCAAGCGGTATATAAACAACAACACAAAAGTGATTAAACACGTAGTTCATGAAAAAGTTATAAATCTTACAAAAAGTAACATCCAAAAATGTCAAGCCTTTGTTTTATTACTGATATATGACTAAAAGCTGTAGACAGAATTGAGAAGTTATAACAGACAAGTGTCTCACAGTCTGCGGAGCAGAGCTGTGCTCAGTCTGGGCAGATTGCCAGCCCGAGTCGAACTGCAGTTTAACCCATCCATACATCCAGTGCATCGAGGATGGTGGTTAATGATTTCCCAAGGTGTTCTTTTGAGGTACAAAAATTACCCAAATTCTTGAGCATTGCCATAAAAAGAAATTCATTGATAATAGAGTCAGACATTCCAGAGTAATCATCAAAGAGCTAATATAAGGGCATATCGACATAATTCTCTCTCTCTTGCTGTGTATCTACAAGGAGAGGGGTGGGGGGGGGGGTAAGTGAGGCATAGCTCATCTAGTTCGCATGTATGAATTCTTCTTGTTTCATCATCACAGCGGTGTGATCAAAGGTATGCTGAGATTACTGGCAGCTCACAGGCAGAAGACATGATTATAGTCTGAATGTAAACACAGGCAAGAAAAACCCAAGCGGGCCCAGGCCAGAAGCTTCCCCTCTGTCTGAACTAACAAGATATCTTATCATGGAGTTCATAGTGAAGATCATGTTTTGCAATCCAGAGGTACATGTGTACATACTTCAGCGAGGTTCACTCAACAATAATGTCTGGAAAAACAACATAATGTGAATTGCTGACTTGTTTCATTTTAGAAAAACTGTTGTCATATCATATACACAAACAAAAACTATTGCACAAAATGTGGTTATATATAAATCACCCTGGAAAATTCACTGTAATTTCTTTGATGACAATTACGTGATATATTAACAATACATTTTCATTTTTGAGCTGTTGATTGGTTAAAGGTTATAGGATTATTCAGACTGTTTAAGTGTCAGAGGTATTTATAACTTTTGGATGTCCCTGGACTGTTGCTCTTAATATAAGTTATTTATAATTACTAAAGAATAACTAAAATAATAAAGAAAATACTAAGAAAATATAACTTTTAGATATAAGATATGTAATCCCTTTATAAATAATAATTTTTCTGTGGGGGTATCCCCATAAAGTGGTTTATTTTTCAAAACTTTACCAAAATAGCAATTATGTATGGGCCACTTGTTTAGAAACAAACGAATGATGAAGATGACAAGTATTTTAGGACCAACAATGGAGGAAGATTTGTTTCCCCCCCCAGAATGATGTAACTGCCGAATCTTCCAGCAGGGGCAAACTGGTAAAACCTTCCCCCTTTAGTTTAGGCTGCCATTTCCCATCTCAGCTCCCCCGCTAAAAATGGGACGTGACCTAAAAGGTAAAATGGAACTACTGCTGTGATTACTTCAGAGAGCAACCCCGAAACTGACACAAACAGCCCCATAGTTATGGCTGACAATCCCCAACTGAGAAATGGTTCTGTTATCATACGATACATTTCTTTCAGCAAGACTAAAAGCATTTCAGTTGAGTAATGAACCTGAAACTGAATTATTTGAGGAAACTGTGATAATTGCTTATTGTGCTATGTGCTATTGTGCATATATATATATATATATTGATACCCCCCGATGTTCACTATTGGTGTCTTCAGACATGGTGTCTGGTGCAACTTGTCGAACTGAACCCTAAAATATAAAACGTTACAGAAATGACATTATAATCAGAATGGTGACTGTTTTGGCCAATATAGCTAACATTATACTTCCAGTTTGTCTGTTTCTCGGCTCAACCTTTACTTCTGAGGCTTTGTTTTAAGATCTTTCTTTCCCATCACGATGAACAGTTCTCAGACAGGCCTCATAGAGAGCCTTGATGTGTCTCCAGTGAAAATCAAAGTGCATTAAACATTAAAAGTACTGTCAAAGCGCAGAAGTAGACCAACTATAAGGGAAAAAGTAGAGCATCAAAAGGGCTAGAAGGCAGAAAGCAAAAATGTTGACTTTATGATCCTCATTGTGCTCTTCTATTCACCTGCATACTTAAATATGTAAATTTTAAGTTTTTTTTATTTTGAGAAACCAAAGGAAACTTATACGTCCACTATTCAGTTTAAAAACCCAGACAGCACTGCAATGAGCTCAGTGAAAAAAAATCAATCCAACATGGCAGAGAAATGATGATTATAAATATACTTACATTGCATTCAGTAGTGAAACTATATTGGGTTTACCCTCTAAGCTCTAAAATCTGTCCTTCATTACCTTGTTAGATTTTAATGAAACACAAGTAAAACATTACCCAAGACAAAATGCTTGAAATGTTAGAGAACAGTGAAGTTTTGCTGCAAGTCAACTAGAGAGATGTGGCACTGCACCCACATACACAGGTGCTCTCTGACTCCATTATGTGTTTGTGCTCGATGTGCTCTTCCTTTTAGGATGGGGTTACTGTAGAATGCGGGGGTGGGCTTCCGCTTGAAACAAGTTGGGACAGTTGTGCTGATGGTTGAACAATCCATTGGTTTAATTTCGTCTTGACAAAGTATCAGTGAAAGCTGTAAGATCCAATCTGCTACACATCAACTTTGTAGTCTTTACTACTTATCTCAAATGATATGCTTAGTTTATGAATATTTAATGGCAATAAAAGAAACAATGATTCACGCTGGACCTGCTGGTCTTACTAATTATTCATGAGGTCAGGATTTTAACTCTGCCATTAACCAGATGTCTGAATGAGTGACAGTATACAATATCAATCCAACATGGCAGAGAAATTATGATTATGAATATATGATGATTATTTTGCACTAAAGAATGGCTCCTGCAATCAATCAAATGACTGGCATATGTTTTTGTGTGATTGTCATCATTTGAAGTAAAACAAGCAAATAAAGGTTCATTTCTCTTTAAAGATTCTCTCAATTGAAAACAAAGAATCAAAACTATGAAAGCCTGTTTCCGCCATGGAATAAAAAATGAAAAAGTTAATTGTGACTTTTTAACTTACAATTATTTTCAGAGAAAAAAGTCACAACTGCAAGATTAAATACAGAATTGCAAAAATATGAATATTTAAATATGATTTTACATCTATAAATAAATACGAATTTACATCTCACAATTCTGACTTATTTCCAATTAATTCTTAGGTTACATGTCACTATATATATATATATATATATGTAAATCAGAATTGTGAGATAAAAAGTTGAAATGACACCTTTTAAGCTTTTTATTCCATGGTGGGACCAAGCTTCATTTTACATTATATGAAAAAGGAAATATATATATTTTTTTTTTTTAACATGCCCATTTTTTATTCTTGATACATTATGTGTGAAAGGGTTATTTATTTTAATTAAAGTGTAAGCTATATTTTTTTCATGTTTTTTTCTTGCCAAATTTCACAAAGCATGTAACAAAGAACAAAGCATGTTCCGTGATATACTGCATTTACAATTCCAACATAAACATATTATTTATTCAGTGTGGAAGATCACTGGACTGTAGGATGTAAGATCAAACCTAAGCTTAACACCATCTAAACACCAAAAGTAAAAGCATGCATTTACTTATTCTGACCTGAGGCATTGTACGGTAGACTTGTTCTCTAAGACTGTGTGTGCTAATGGTGGGCAAAGTCTGAGTATTTAAACCATGGGCCGCAGCACTCTCTGAATCTGACCAATCAGAGCTGAGCACACAGTGGCCCGGAGCTGAGAGGATGATGTGCCGTCCATAGCTACTTTAATTCCAGGCCACTGAGACTCATTTATGTATGATCCTTATCAAAAAGGATCAAGCAAGAGAGCTCTCGACCTATTATAATTCAAAGAGAGAATGGAAGATAGAGTGTGTGTCACGTGCATGTTTTCCAGGGTGCAAGAGTTTGCCTGCTTGGTGTCCTTTATACGTGTATTTAAATTTGCATGTATTTTTTTCCATGCGAACACATAAAAAATATTTTCTCTTGATGGTATAAATGTGCACTAGTGTGTGGGGGTAGGGGGGTGTATGAATATAGGCTATTAAAGCTATAGGGCACTGAATTTTGCTCCGGGGGCTTTTAGAGAGTGGATGCTGCAGTGGGCTCTGTTAAAAGGTTAGATCCCCTCTCCCTCGGGCCAGGTTTCTATTCTGCTTCTGTGTGCTGGTATGGCTATAAACAAATAAAAAAACACACACCCACACACATATATATATATAATTCATTTTTAATGCTATATCTATGTTTTCATCATGTTAATGCAATAATTGCATAAAATTACTGCAAGAATTACTCGACCTAAGAGGTTTCAAGTCTCTCCAGTCACCGCGAGTCAACTTTTCTCAGTCAGATGTTTTCCCTTCATTAGTAAAACCTGCAACTGGCTGTATGCACTGGGAGAGATCTTGTCTAATTAAACAGGTCCGGGGGCAGGCAAGGTAATCTCCATCCTCGCTGGGGAGGCCAGATCACGGGCCTTCTCACTTGCGGGATAGAAAGAGAAAACCGTCCCAGAATGGATTAGATCCAAGACTAGACATAATGATGTGTGGGGTACTGTAGCTATTAACTGATCCTGCTCTGTGCTGTTATGCAATGTGATGGACTTATCACTTTTAATGCACTGCTCAAAGATTTCAGGAATGAATATCCTTATTAAAAGAAGAGGCAAGTCTCAAGTCTAATAATCATGTAGGACAAATCTAAAAAGCATTTATGCAAATACCTTAAAACTTAAGAACAGTTTCAGGTGGTAACAACCATCAGGAATACTATCTGACAGCTTGCACACACAACACAGCGACAGGACTCATATGGACCCCCTCCCCATGTATTGCACATACATTGCATCACATGTATTGCTCTAGACACCTTAATAATCCACCTCACTCCAGCCATTTTAAAAGTGTGACAATTACTATGATAACTCTCTATGTTACAGGATGCAATTAGCCGTTTTATGCTCACTATGTCTATTGTTTGTATATGTAAACTGTTTATTGTCCCTCACATCTATTACACTGAGTCTGTAGCATTGAGTTACTGTGCTGTGCATAGTGTGTTTCTAAATGCTGATGTTTGCAACAAGGTGTCTTGGGAAACGTTTGGTCTTATCTGTCCGGACTCTTTACTTGTCCTATTTTTGTTGACCTAAAGTACTTTATAATAAATGATAAAGACCATAATGATTTTATTCATAAGCTTAATTCAAATAAGATGGTTTATTCATTTTTGTAAATAAACGTTTGGAGCTGTTGGTTATGCAATGCAAAAATCTGGAGCAACTTTATTTTAGTATCAGTTATTTTGTGGTGTTTTTGTAATTTAAGTTATTTGTGTGTGTGTGTGTCTATATAGTTTTAATTTAGTTAGTTTTATTTTTTTTAAGTACATTACATTTTTTCTTTTTTTTTTTTTAGTTAACCTCTTTATAGTTATAGTATATTAACTCTGATCTGGAGTGAATCTGAAGAGGAAAGTTAGCAAAGGTCACAATCAAAGTTGTATGAGTGCCCTAACTACAGGTCAACTATCCATTCAAATTCAGGAGGGTGTTGTTCTTGGCACCACATGTCATCACTGGAATAAAAAGACAAAACACCCCAATTATGGGATTAGGATCGTTTACACTAATCGAGCCATAAAGGGCTATGACACACGACTCAAACACACAATGAGATAGTTTTAGGCTCCCTGCACAACTGTTTATAACCAAAATCAATCGCAAGTCACATTTTTTTTTTCATTTTTCACCTTTTCTCACTGATTTATGTGATGATTTATTCTCAAACATAAAATACAACTGCATAAATCTTAATAAAAGTCAAACTTCTGGAGATTTTCCCGTCTCTGTTTACACACTTAATTACAGACTAGCATAAGTTTGTGCTCCTCAAAGCTTAAGGCAGCAAACCCCCTTGCTTTTAATCTTTTTATTTTGACTGCAAAGTCAGACACAGCAACCAGCTTTAGCATAACAATGTGCTCCTTTAATCACGCTGCATACAAACACACTCACAGTCCATACTCCATCATTTTTGGTAATTAGTTGCTTTTATCTACATTAACCAGACTACAGGAAAACACAAGGAATGAATCGTACCTTTTTGATGTGGAACAGGCTTTTGGAGATCTCAAAAATTTGGGCTCTTCTGAGAAATCCACACTACAGTATACATAAAGCTCTAGGTGTTTGATGTTTGGGGAACTAAAGCCGTTTGGAGGGTAAACTGAATGCATATATATATATATATTAACATGACAAATAACAAGTCCTCCAAAATGACACACTATTGTAAGGGGCAGATGAATGACTATGAGGGTTGGAGGGGTGAAATAGTTTTGGTCCAGTGGTAATAATCACTCTTGGAGAAAGAGATTATTTCAGCAGGTCCTAGCCTGACCTACATGGCTTAATCTTTTATGGGTCAAATCAGTTTATGCCTGGACATGGCCGGGTTCAAAACATGCCGCATGGCATCAAAATAAAATGATTTCATCCTATTCAAACTAATTGCATAAGTCTGTAAATGTTCTTGTTTTTCGTTGCCTCAGAGTGGAGGGGGAGATCTCCATATTTCCAGTGCTGTATCCATGCACTGGATTTCTCCCCATGCACTGCAGCTTAACATCTTCTTATAATTAAAGCTATACAGCAGCACCCAGTGCTAAGGCTATGATCTCCTCAGATGCTTGACAAGGGCGCTGAGTCTGTAGCATTTTATTTTAAAGCAGGGGCCTTGTTTCTTCAGCCCATGCAGTTGAAATGAAGTAGGAGCTTTTTCTTTTTTTTTTAAATCACATGTTATAGCTATCACTATTTCACTGGGACATTTCTTCGTGGATACAAGGTGGATGTTGTTTTGCATATAGTGCTGCATCCAAGCAACTGGAATATTTATTTTCTCTTCACACCCGACCTATAAGTTTCATGTAAAATGCATTATCTTCTCATAAAATAGGCTTTTTTTGTGTTTGTACACTAAGATATCTTGTCTCATCGTGTTTAAATGTCACATCACCGATAACCTTTAGGTTAGATTTATCCTTATCTTGCATTTAATTCTGTTGGAGCAGCTGGGTGGGTGCAGCGCATGTTTAATGACTTAAGGACAACGTATTTTATTTTATGTTAGACCTGCTTTATATACCGATGTGCAAAAATAAGAATAATTAATAATTTTTATTTTTATTTTTTTGTGTCTTCTTGCGCAGCCGAATATGATTAAGCATGTAGGCTATGCGTTTTAAAGACAATATGGATTGCTTATTACTGTGATCGAAAAATAAAATGAAATGAAAATTATGTTATAGCAGAGATAGCTGTTGCGTTTATCAATTTTAATGAGCAGCGGAATTGAAATAGCCATGGCACCTACACGCCCCTCTCTCCAAACAGCTGCTGAAAACGAACCAGACGGTCTCCTAATGACTTTAAACTCTTAACAATCACACATATAGACCAAAAAACAAAAACAAAAAACAATATACAGCGGCTGGTCACTGTATGTCAAGACGGTTGTCGGTTCGGAGCGAAAAGCGCAACCGGTCACAGTGCAGGTGTTGGTTACGCATGCAGGCGTGTGACACATTATAATTTGCTCTGCAAATCTCCGAGGCAGTGCCTACATGTGACATGATAGATATAACCACCATATTCATTCATTCTTTTCCAATAAATTCGCACTTTCATTTTAAACTCTCCAAGCCATATAATACACGCGTAATGGTCTACTTACGCACAGCCTCCAGTTTTGGATCCAGCGCAATGGCGGTTTGCTGGATTTTGCCTATTTTGTTCTGCAAAGCCCAAACCCGTTGGTTTGTGGAGACTATTTCGTTCTCAAGCTCCTGAAATAAGGAGCAGGCGTGTTTGGACAGGTCGGAGAGCTGCCGCAGGGTCCGGGATAGAGCCACATTAGTGATGGAGCACAGATCCTCGAACAGTAACCCTTCATCATTAGGGATGGGATGTCTGCACAGCAGCTGGGGCTCAACGATCCGTTTGGCAAAAGGCATTTTTCAGTAGGTAAATGCAAATCCCCCATAAATAAACCAATCAACTAATCCAACAGAAGATTCTGGTGCCTGTCAAGCAAAAATCCACGAATCCTCCGCGCAACCCGCCATCACTTCATTTCTCCCGTTAGAGGAGAGCACACAAGGATGGAGGTTTCTCAGTGAAAATCTCTGCTCCTCCTCTGGACCTGAACGCCTTTTGGTAGGCTAGGTTTTTTTTTTTTTTGAGGGCTTGGAGGCTGAGAATGGATAGAGAGAGGCTTTGCAAAAACACGGACTGGTTTACTTGCGCCAGGAGCGGAGAGAATCTACGCATTCTACTACGGTGAAGGCACTCCTCTTTAATATTAATTACAGCACGATGACGTTGCCTTGAACGCGTCCAGTCAGGTGGCTAATTAATATGCACGAGCCAAACCTTAACCTTAGTAGGTTTTAAAAGAAAAAAAAAAGCTTTCATGGACGAAGATCTACACACCTTTATATAGCTTTGATTAATTCATCTTGTCAAGCCACCTGTGTTATATAAATAATATATTAGACAGTATTGTAACACATTTCGTTATAACAGCTTTAACTCTTTTTTTTTTTTTTTTTTTTTTTTTACGAACAAATGTTTTGGTAAAGGTAATCAAATCTACCACTTAAAATAATTATTATACATAAACAATATTATTTTCTTATATAATTCTACATCTGATCAGGAAATTTGTGGTCATGTATGAGAGTGTTCCTAGCTCGTTTTTAGTTGGTTTAAAATTGGTTACAACTCACCCTGCATAACAATAAAACATATAGTCTCCTCACCAACTACAGGCAGTTAAAGTCTTTTCGGTCTGCTGAAATGATTAAGTTGATTCACAACCCCTCACTACGTCATCAATGTTCCATTGTGATTGCTACAAAGGTGACAAAGTAAAGTATCTCTGCCCCATTTGTAGTTACATCATTGCAGCAGTTTTCCGGTTAGGGGTTCCGCTTGGATAAACTTTATCCACTCTTTTGTCGAGGACTTAGCTATGTTGAGGGCTTAACAACACACAAGCTGAGCTCAATGGTTAGTATAGTGGTATGGATATATATGAGAAGTAAAAGCTGTTGAAATAACCAAGGAGTTACTCTGAGTTTTACAATCTATTCTTAAATTAGAAAGATTATTATATTGAATATTTTACCATCATATGTTTTTCATTCCTGTGTGTGGCGAGCAGCCTCTCGTGGTGGAATCTGTGCAGCAGCTAAAATTCAAAGCGTAAAAAGAAATGTCACCATCTGGTGGTCATATTATGCAACTAACACCGGACAGAGAATGGTCACTGACAGTGCAATATAGGGGGAAAATGTATTTGTATTTTTTTTTTTTTTTGGTTAACATTTAATCATGTTTTATAAGTGTTGACAACGATATTTTCTACCTTAACTCAACATCGCTTAAAAAAACACACACACATAAAACCCACAAAAGATTAAAGCATATCTCTGATTCATGGATGAGGTCAAATAAACAGATTAAACAGCTCTGTAAGCAATCTACTTAAACAGTCTGAATGTTGAAGCTGATTACTGAATGTTTGTCTGGACATTTTGTTTAGTAATTGTGAATGTGAAGGTGGGGTTTGTAAAGCCTCTAAATTTCAGTGAGACTTTTTCAAAATTACTATTCTGTTTTAATAATACATCTATGTTCCTCATGTTCCAACTCTAATATCATGCTGTTCAATCAAATGTATTATTTAATATTTTATGGTATAATTTAACTATGAAACTCTGAGTCATCAGTCTATCTTGATAAAGATCTACATTAGCTGTCACAGGCACAGCTATTTATGCTTTTATAGGCCTAGATTATGTTTGCACAATTGACTTACCGCTCAAAGTAAAGAGCACAAGTCTGCTCTTTACAAAAATCGGTATTTTTGGTTTATTTTGCTTTAGCGTTCAGTAATGAATAGTAATGTAGTAAATAGTAATGGGAAACTGAAATTGCAAATCTGTTATAATAGTAATCATTTTCATCAATCACTGAGTTATACTGAAACTATATTTTGTTTAATTTGCTTCCTTTTATCATTTGTGATGTTACTTAATCTGATTTACAATAGTATCACAATAAAGGAAGGACCTGAGCAATAACAAGGAATGAGAATATAAGACTTTAAGATCTTGGCTAGTAAATAACATCCCAGAATCCTGCAGCAACCAACAAGTAACTGCTACAGCACGAAAATTGGTCGGTTTAAATGGTTATAAAATATTATACCTGTTTTCTTTTACTGTGGTTTGAACACTGTCTTCTCCTCGTGGTCGTCCATTAAATCAAAAAGGAAATAGTGTGCAAGGACCGGAAATTGGATCAACTCATCACCAGTGTCAGTTATGATTTACTGATTTACACTGCACTTCAAGTGTTAATGCCATTCAAATCAACACCAGAATCAATATTTTTTAACTCTGAAAAATTAACACCATAAAAACAACACTAAACAACATTGGAACCAATTAGAAAACCAGTGCAACCATCCAAAATGCTCTGGCATCATAATGGCAAATATAAATATGGTAATTTTAGCATAAGATATGTAATGCAACAACATCCAGAGACACTCCTTCCTGGAACCATCCTACCTGCATTCAAGCACAGCTTTGCACCATTAGGTTATGGCACTGGTCAAAGGACACAGCAGTTGAGCGTCTTTGATAAAACCATGCATGGGGAAAACAACAGTGTCAGTGTTGGTGGGACAAGTGCTGTTGCGATGTTTGCTCGCTGGCTCTTGCTTTTGGCTATGGCCTCTGTGGCCTGTTCTCAGACCGTGGAGGAAAACGCAAGGGAATTCTTAAAGAAATTTGACGAGGAGGCCTCCAATCTTGTGTACCAGTATTCCCTTGCATCCTGGGCTTACAACACAGATATCTCCCAGGAAAATGCAGATAAAGAGGTAAGAGTTTCTTTTGTGTATCTTTGAAGCATCTTTTGCAATCAGATTTCAACCCATCCTACTATAGATATCACCAAATATCTCATTTTTTGGCAAAATATTCATAATATTCAAAATAACTGGATATAGCTGTTCAAGACAAGTTGTGCATCTTTTTTCTATCTTTTGCAGACAGTTTTAACCTGTTTAACTATTAAAATCATAAACTATCCCATATTTGGGGAAAATATGAATTGAACAACAGCAATAGTAACTGGATGTGACAAGTTCTCTTCAATTCTCTTCAGGCTGAAGCATATGCAATCTGGAGCGAGTACTTCAGTAAGATGTCTGAGGAATCCAGTGCCTACCCCATTGATCAAATCTCTGATCCACTGATTAAAATTCAGCTTCAAAAGCTCCAAGATAAAGGATCAGGGGCGCTTTCACCGGACAAGGCTAGTGAAGTAAGTATTACATAGATTTTTTTACAATAATGTCACCCAGACATTGAAATTCGCTTTCATACTACGGTATGTGTAGAGTTTCACTTCTTCTGTGGTAATATGGCAAATGTGTTGAAACTAAATGTGTTGCCTTATGGATCGCAGCTGAGGAACATCATGTCACAGATGAGCACTATTTACAACACAGCGACTGTGTGCAAAATTGACGACCCCACTAACTGTCAGACTTTGGAGCCAGGTAATGTCAAGTTGTTCATTTATCACCACCCAAATGATAAAGGGAAATCTCAGGATCATAAACCATAAACCTTGTTTCCATATTATCAATAATAAAAGAGTCTGTCTGAAAGGCTTCTATTATTGGTGTTCATTAATAAACGCAAAAAGCAACAAAAAAAAAAAAGGCAAAAATAAAAAAGAACACTGAAAAAACAAACTGTCAAACTCATAAAAAGGATCATGTCACACCAAAGGTTGCTTTGGCTGCTTACATTTACAATATTATTATTTTACTACATTTTTTGTTAAATGTATTCAGCTTTGCTGAGCATAAGAGATTTCTCTTCTCTTCTGTTTTATGAAAAATTCTTGGCAACCCAAAACCAAATTGAGCACCGTGTTACTAGATCTCACTGCTAGCAACGTGAGGGTCCTTAGGGAACTCATAAAAGCATACACCACATGTACTGTAAATGCACATTTGAATTTAAATCAGCGGTCCAATTTACCTGACTTCAATATATTTTTCATTTACTAGGCCTAGAGAGTATTATGGCAAACAGCAGGGACTATGATGAGCGTCTCCACGTGTGGGAGGGCTGGAGAGTTGCCTCAGGGATGAAGATGAGACCCCTGTATGAGAAATATGTGGACCTGAAGAACGAAGCCGCCAAACTCAACAGTATTAGCTCTCTGCTTAACTTTATGACATAGGCTTTAAATAACCACAAATTATAATATTATGCCTCTGCTTTTACTGCTGTGATTGTATGGACAGCTGATGTGGTGGTCACAAAGTTCGAGATTTTTCACATCTTTCATTAAAGATTATGAAGACCACGGAGATTACTGGAGGGGGGATTATGAAACCATAGATGAACCTATATACAGTTACTCCAGAGACCAAGTTATGGAAGACGCTAGGCGCATTTACCAGGAGGTTGGTGAAAGAAAGTCAAAACAAGTCACACACTCTTAAAAATGAAGTTTTGCAGCGATTCCATACATTTTTGGTTCCCCAAAGAAACTTCAGTAAATGGTTCTTTAAAAGTCTGAAAAAAAAAAACTGAAGCACCTGTTTCCATTAGAAAGAACCTTTTGTGCAAAGGTTCCATGGAAGTTAAATGCTCTTCATGGAACCATTATGGGGCAAAAAAAACCCTTTATATTTACTGTTTTCCTTTTGATTTAGAAAACTCACTCTTACTGTGATGTTCCAGATCTTACCTTTGTACAAAGAGCTTCATGCTTATGTGAGAGCAAAACTACAAGATGTCTATCCTGGTCACATCGCCTCTGACGCCTGCCTTCCAGCACATCTGCTTGGTAATATACGGGACATCATTAAGTGATTTGATTAATTAGCACACAGTGATGTTAAATGACATATGCTTAAATAAATACATGCTTTTAGGATATAGTGTTGTTAATATCAGATGTGAGGATAATGGTGACATTTTCCTGACTTTTCACATTCAGGTGATATGTGGGGACGGTTTTGGACCAACTTGTATCCTCTCATGATCCCCTATCCAGAGAGGCCTGATATCGATGTTAGCTCTGAAATGGTGGCCCAGGTAAAACATGCGATCATTTTAATTTCTAATCTCAACTCTTTGTTCTAAGCTAAACATCTTTTTTTATCTGCAAGCTTTCATATTTTATCTTCATACATGTTTAAAAGTCCAGGCTAAAGGTCTAAAGTCTAAAGGTCTAAAAATGACATGTTATCTATGCTATTAATAATTTTGTTCTTTAGCCTGGAGCAGTAAAAAAGTATATCTTTATTATATACATTTTATTTTACTAATTATTTGATACTGTTTCAGGACTGGGATGAACTGCGCCTCTTTAAAGAGGCAGAAAAATTCTTTGTGTCTGTAAACATGTCTGAAATGTTTGACAACTTCTGGACAAACTCAATGTTTATTAAGCTTGAAGGAAGAGATGTGGTGTGCCACCCTACCGCATGGGACATGGGAAACAGAGAGGACTTCAGGTGGGGCGGATAATGTTGTGTTACATTGGGTCACAATGTTTGGTAATGATTAACCGATTAGATAAGATAATAATTTCAAACAACTGAATTCTTTTGAATTATTTCAAATAATATTTCCTTTTGATGTTTTTCCACAAAGAACTGATTGCTTTTAAGTTACTTTACCATGCAGAGGCTGCAATTATTTGATCAAAAATACAGAAAAAAACCTATAATATCATGAAATATTATTACTATCGAAAATTAAGTTTTCTATTTTTATATATTTTACATGTAATCTATTCTTGTGATGGCAAAGCTGAATTTTCAGTAGCCAGTACTCTGGTTTTCAGTGTCACATGATCATTGATGCTGGTTTGGTGCACAATAAACATTTCTTATTAGTATTGATGGTGACAACAGTTGTGCTGCCTAATATTTTTTTTGGAAACTGTGAAATGTTTTTTTTTTTTTTCAGGGTACTTTAATGTACAAAAGAGTTCAATAGAATAGACATTTTTCATTTTAGTTGCTGTTGTCATTTCGAGCAATAAATGGCAAACTTATTGAGAGCAACACTGTTGTTATTTATTACAGAATTAAAATGTGCACTAAAGTGAACATGGACGATTTCTTAACTGTTCACCATGAAATGGGTCATAACCAGTACCAAATGGCTTACCGTCACCACTCATATTTGCTGAGAGATGGGGCTAATGAAGGTTTCCATGAGGCCGTGGGAGAGATCATGTCCCTTTCCGCTGCCACTCCTTCTCACCTGCAGTCACTGGGGCTTCTACCTCCTGACTTCAAACAGGACTATGGTAAAGTGCAATTGCACTATAACTATGATAAAGAACATTCTTTACCAAAACCTAAAATATATATATATATATATATATATATATTTTTTTTTTTTTTTTTTTTTTTTTTTTTGTGTTCACAGAGACAGATATCAACTTCCTCATGAAGCAGGCCCTCACCATCGTGGCCACTCTTCCCTTCACCTACATGTTGGAGGAATGGAGGTGGCAAGTCTTCAAAGAGACCATCCCAAAGGATGAGTGGATGCTCCGCTGGTGGCAAATGAAGTAAGTGACAGAAAACATATGAAAAATAATCAGAATCCAAACATTGTGAACTCTAACTAATTTACATCCGGACTCTCTGGCTCATCACAACATATTTGTTTTATTACCGCAGGAGAGAACTAGTTGGAGTGGGTGAGGCTGTGCCCAGAGATGAGTCGTACTGTGACCCACCTGCACTTTTCCATGTGTCTGGAGATTATTCCTTTATCAGGTAATGTCTGCATTGTGCTGAACAATCTAACTAAATAATTTGTACAGTGCTACAGGTTCCGCAGATGTAACTGCGTTGTGTTTTAGTTCAGCAGCTAGTTCTCAGTGAACCACAAAGTAATGGCTAGTATAGTCTTTATATTGAGCTGTTCTCGCTGACTGCAGAGATAAACACAATCACAAGAGCTTGTGAGTTTTTGAATTATTTGCGACATCTCTATAAAAATTTGGTATTGCTTAATTTCAACATAAATGGATTGATAATAGCAAGAAATAATATAATATAAATATTTGGATGTATATAGGCTAATGGCCATATCCATATCTTGTTTCTCCAATAGGTACTTCACTAGAACCATATATCAGTTCCAGTTTCAAGAGGCCTTATGTGAGGCAGCTGGCCACACTGGTCCCCTTTACAAATGTGACATTACAAATTCAACCAAAGCTGGTAACAAACTCAGGTATGTAGAATGCTTTGATATTTTTGATATTGCTTTGATATTGCTTTTTGATATGCTGTATGTTCTATTAATAACTCCTGTAGTCTTTCATATTAGGATAAACCTAACTGCTATAAACAAACCCATATTTTGGTCCATAGGCATATGCTTGAGTTAGGCAGATCCATGTCTTGGACTCGTGCTCTGGAAGATGTTGCAGGAACCACGAAGATGGACTCTCAGCCACTGCTGCATTACTTCAGCACTCTCATGGAGTGGCTGAAAGAAGAGAACCAAAAGAACAACAGAGTGCCAGGCTGGAATGTCAATATTAACCCAAGTCAGTATTGCATTTTTACAAAACATTGGTAATTTATGTGGATTCTTAAAATAAATTATATTGGTTAAACTATATTACCTTTATCCATCATTACATTTCCACTATTGATTTGCCCACATACTGTATGTTGATTTATTTTTTTATTTTGTATGGGTATATTAACTAACTTGTGGCGTCCTATATAAATACAGCAGATGCAAATGCATTCAAAGTCAGAATAAGCCTAAAATCTGCAATGGGAGATGATGCAGTAAGTCTCTTTTAATGTTTAACAAACATAATGAATTACATCTACAAAAGGAATGTGCCTAATGTGCTAATTACTGTCATTTATTTTATTTTTTATCTCCAGTACACTTGGAATAAAAATGAAATGTATCTCTTTAAGTCCACTATGGCCTTTGCCATGCGCCAGTACTATTTGGAAGAAAAGGGAATAAAAATTGATTTCATGTAAGTACCATCACTTCTTATGCTCGCCTAATTGCACATTTCAGAGTGATTGAATAATTGTCATCTTGAAATTGTGACATTGCACAACTTATTTGTTGCACAAAGGCCAGAGAATATCGACACGTACAAAGAAACGGCCAGAATCTCCTTTTATTTTGTTGTGATGGATCCAACCAAACCAGACACACTCATTCCTAAGGCAGATGTGGAGGCAGCTATCTGGTATTTCATGAAACCATACTATATAAAAATATAGAAATAAAAATATTAAATATGGTTTATAATAATTTTAGAAAATTTGAATAATTACCTTTAAATATATATTGTAACCATAACATTTTGACCACTTATATATATATATATAATGACGTAATCAAGAGGAACTTGAGCAGTTGTTCCAGTCACAGAATTTCCCTTATTATCTCTTCACAGGCTGTCCAGAGAACGCATCAACGGTGCATTTTTACTCAATGATGAAACATTGGAATTTGTTGGGTTGCAGGCAACATTAGCTCCACCAAAAGAGGAAAAGATTACAGTTTGGCTGGTGGTATTTGGAGTGGTAATGGGTGTAACTCTGTTTGGGGGGATCTACCTCATTACCACAGGGATATTAAACAGGAAGAAGTAAGTGCTGCATGAGAAACACTTCATGAATGATTGAAAGCAGATTAGTGAGAGTGACGATTATGCCATTCTTGTCCATATTGAACACTGACATATTTGGTAGAACCGCATCATCATTGCAATGTGGACAATATTTAAAAAATACATGACCCAACAATGGAACAATGCCATAATAACTATATTTTTAGCATCTAAGTTACACATTATATTTATTTAAACAGAAATATTAAAATATTGGCTTAAAAAAAACAAAAAAACAATTGAATCCACACAAGGTTTGACCGCATGTGTGGTATTGAATTTCTTACATTAGCAAAACTTTTTTTTTTTTTTTTTTTACAGGAAAGCTAAAAAGGCTGAAGAGACCGTGAACCCATATGAGAATTCAAATGATGGAGAACTGAACAAAGCTTTCGAGGAAGATATTGAACAAACAGGACTGTAAAGAAATCGGTGTTTCCAAAAATAAAATCAGAAAGGAGAGCGATGAAAGAAGTGTCCACACCACTGCATGCTTTTTGGAAACATTTAGTTTTCCTATAGAAAAACAAATCCGATTTCTGCTGTGTTTGCAAATGTTTATTTAAGTGCATTATGTTAAAGTTTACAAATTAACATGAACACATTATAATTAGGTTCATTATAAAGTTACTCTAATTAATGCAAATAATGATATTTCTAGTAGCTTATACAGGCAAATGTAATAACGTTTAATATTATAAAAACACTGATAAAGTATTCAATCTATTTTTTATTCTATGAAAATAGTATGGTACAACAAAATAAAACTGTAAAAGTGAATAAAATATAATAAGAATATTTAACATTCATGGATTTCGTTGTCATCTCTCTCAGTGACAAAGCGACTTCTGACTCCTTTTCCCATTTTCACAGCCTTATAATTTATAGTGTGCATGAACCATCCTCCGTAGAGCGCTGACTCAAAATACCGGAGACCATCACTATCTTGAGACATGTAGAAAATGAGGGATAATATTTCTGGGTCATGATTATAAATCTTTTTTCTGTCGTACACCTGAAACAAACATGATAAAAGTTGGTTTGCTGAAGTTGAACAGGAAGACCCTGCTAAAACAAAACACAAATGCAAAATCAAGAAACCGAGATTATAGAAAACTCACTTTAACTTTTAAATAAATATTTTCCCCATCTTGGCTGTCGCAGGTCAGGAAGTTATCTGTGCCTGTGAAGTTCAGCACAATGGGAACACCTTTACCATCGGTGACACTGCCAGTTAAGTTGCAACGATAAATGGTAATTTTTGCTGAAAAAAAAAGGACAATTGTTGGAAAACGTGATTTTAAAATAACAAAGAAATAATAAAAATACGGTTTACAAAATTTTCATTATTTGATGCGAACCTGACATGGTGCTCTCCAAACATATCTCATTTCGTCTTGATGCAACATACATGCCTCCTTCCCATGACTTCAGGAATAAAGTCTCTTGTTCTTTAATCACTTTGCAAATTTGTGCAGTAACTGAAAAAGGCAGCAGAATATTACAACCAGAAAGGAATGGAAATTTCAACATCAGATCATTCAAAATGAATAAAAATGGAGATGGATAAATCAATATGAAATATTTCTTACTATAGGAAATATCAGCTTTCTCAGACACGATGACACTTTCTTTAAACTGACTATCACTGTTGCAGAAAGGGTTGTCAGCATCAGAGTCTTGATCAACAACCAGATTCAAGCTCATGTTAGCCAGGGCATGGTCCAGATCGACATCATTGAAACCGTCAGACTCAATGTCCTTCTCTTCTATCTTTGGTTGTGGATGTGATGGCTCCTGATCCCCACCCATCTCAGTATAGTCAATCGACAGGCTGAACTTTATGAATTTCCGCTTTTTATTGCATCGGGTGTCCTTAAATTCACACTCTTCTGTTTCTTCGGTGCTCGGATGATATACATTCTATGAGAGGAGACTATTTTGTTTAATGCAGTTAAATTATATATATGCTTCAAATGCCAACCAGAACTCATGGCCACATGATCATCAAGTTTCCTGACTAGACAAAGATATTTCTGCACTAAATATTTCAGTTTCATTTCTCTTTCTTGTAAAATTTTAACGGGCTAAATGAACAGAGAAGTGAAAGAACGCATTAAGTACATGTGAACTAGAAAGATCAGAAAAGGTCTATATTTTTGCACTAGTCATCATCTGGAGTTATCGCCCTTATACTGAAAAATTAGAGACTAATTCTCTAATATAAACAATGATCAATTGATGTATATTTAATTATGTTTACATCAACTACAAAATAACAGATTGCTACAAGAGTGCTTACCTCTTCTGCCATGTTGAGCTCAGCACTTATCACTAGGAAGTGTGAGCGCTGCCTTTGAACATTGCCCTTTTTGTCACTAACCTTTTTCAGCAGGAAGAGGAAATGATGAGACTGGGTGTACCACAGCGTAAGGTTTTTGGTGGAAAAGGTTACCGTTTTGGGGGGAGTTTTTGTATACATGGGGCTCTCCCTGCTGGGAAATCCCATAAGAAATGGATCGATGTTTTGTGGCAAAAACATAACAAAATATGATGCAATTCTTGCACATAGTTTTTACACTGGAACTTCATCATACTTCATGGAACTGTCAGTGAATTAAAATAATAACTGCTACAAATGTCTGCTGGCGTGGAAATCAAAAGGCACGAGGAATGTAGAAATCAAAAGAGTATTTTAATTATGGAGACAAGGGCACAACCAACACAAATCTTCAAACATAAGGTATAACATTCCATTAACGTCAAGGGGGAACTAAACAGACAGGGTTTTTAAAGACAAGGAAAGTAATCAGGGGAATGAAAACAGATGGGGGTTAATCAATTTACAAAACCAGGAATGGAACTTGACCAAAATAGGGAAACACAAAAGGAACAGAAAGTCCATGATCGTGATAATAACATTTCATTAATGTTTGAATCTTTTATTTATATATATAAAAAAATAATTAGTAAATGAAAAAAAGTAAAACATATATTTTATCAGTTTAAAGATAGAGCTTAGAGGATTTAAAAAAAATGCAATTAAGCATTCGCACAGGTTTTTCAGATTAATAGCAATAAATCACACTTAAAATGTGTAATCATAAATATGTTTACACACTAAATGGAATTAGAATCAATATAAAGTAAGCATACTTTAATTAACATGCGTTCAATGACATTCTTCAATATGTATACAGTATATACAGTAAATATATATATATATATATATATATATATATATATATATATATATATATATATATATATATATATATGTGTGTGTGTGTGTGTGTGTGTGTGTGTGTGTGTGTGTGTGTGTGTGGCTACAAGCAGTTCTTCAAAACATTGCCAATACACAATACAATTACAATACCACTGGAACTGTGTTGTTGGACGAATCTGAAACATTTACTGCACTTGATTCACAACTTTTTATTGCGATTTTATAGAAGAAACAAGACATGACTCAAATTTTTATGGTAAATTATACATTTATGCAGCAAAAGCAACAGTTCTAAGTTAGCTTTCCGCTTAAACAGACAAATGTAGCCTAAAAAACAGTTGATAATATAAATATAAGAATTACATGCATTACGTTACTAGTAAAAAAGGAACTACGGACAGTTAGAAATAAAAGTAAATTTGAATTAGATGTGTTGGATTAAAAACATCAGTTTAAAATTAGTTGAATATAAAAAGATGACAGTATAACAGTATGATACATATCTACTTACTACTGCGATGGCAGTAAAACACACCATTCTTTGGAAGAGGCTGCATCCGTTAAGACAACCTTAACCTTAAACTCATCCAAAACATGTTTATTGAAATGTAAGTTAATTTGAGAATAGTTCTCAGCGTCCCAGCGATCATATCAAGACCTTGAATTCTAACATGACCTTTTATCACTCAGAATTATGAATGAGAAGTCACCGCGTTGACCATTGTCTTTTTTCATGTTCACTTCATCTACACTTTGTGAGTAAATAAACCATCCTTTATAAAGAGCTGATTCAAAATTCCGAAGATTGTCCTTCCCACTAGTCATGTAGAATACTAGAGACCATTTGTCTAGGTCATCGGGACAGATGCTTTTAAGGTCATTTTTACTGTGGCTCTGCAATAAAAACAAAACAAAAGTCTAGTTTCAGCTTAAAGGAACAGTTCATCCATAAGAATAGAGTGCATAAGTCACACTTATAATAAAAAATGTAAATGGTGTCAAGATATATAAAAACCTAATAAAAACATCTAATACATCTTAATAATAATAATAATAATAATAATAATAATAATAACAATAATAAACTTACCACGATTGTTAAAAACTTCTTATCTTCACCTTGCTTGGTGGTACAGCAGAAGAAGTTTTCTGTGTCAGTGAAGTTTAGTAAAACAGGAACACCTTTAATGCCTGGGATGGTGGCAGTGTAATAGTAAAGGGTGATATTTGCTAAAACAAAAAGTATTGCAAAATAAATTTCAGAATATACTTGGATCAAATCAAAACATCGCATTTTTGCAAAAAATGTAAATAAAAAAATAACAATTCTGACACAAATTGGTATTTGTTTATATATTTCCCTTCTAAGCATACTTAAGTTCTAAAACTTTTCATATGATTGCATTAAAAAATGTATTAACAAAAATATATTCTAATATTATTTATTATATATATAATATTTGTCACAATCACTAGCTGGAGTGCCCTGTACCAGACGGCACTCCTCCCAACTCCATCCTAGACTCTATTTCCCATAATTCTTTGCCCGGTCTCATCCGCTGTTTGTCCTTCAGCCTTGTTTGTTGTCATGGTTTCCTTTATTAGTTCTCATGGTGTTTAATGAACTCCTCCCCCTTGTTACCTATTTATGACCTGTCTATTTCCCTGTGTCCTTGTGAAGTCTTGAATGTGTTATTACTGCATTTTTGAGTGCTCTATTGTTTACCTTGACCCCAGCCTGTTTTCTGGATTACCCTGTTTGCCTGGTGTTTTGTGTTGGACTGTTTACTCAGTGTTTATGACCTCTTGCCTGTTTATTGGACATACTATGGTTTGGATTACCCCTTAATAAATACTGCATTTGGGTCCCCATCTTGTAGTTTCAGATGTTGCAGTTTGTAACAATATTATTATTATATTTTATATTAGTTACCAACCTGACATGGTGTCACTTAAACACATCTGCTGATTTTGTGGGGTGACATACTTTCCTATGAGGAAACTCTTCAAAATCACATTATGTTTCTCTCTGAACTGTTTCAAAATCCTTGAAGAATCTGACAAAACAGAGGAAGAATACCAGTTTAAACTAACAAACAAAATCACATTTAATTTTGCATATGTTTTCCTTAAAATCTGTATGAACATTATTGCAGTGTTACTGTGGTATTAAGTTTTATGAACTTCAATTATAAGATTTAAGAACTTGAAAAAAAAGGATAAAACATAAATATGAAAACGGCAATGAAAACAACATTCATTTCTTACTATGGGTAATCTCAGCTCTCGCAGGCAGGACAACAACTTCGTTAAATTGGCAATTCATCCCTCCACAGCAGTTGCAAGGATTGTCAGGGTCACCGCCCCGAGCAATGACCATACTGAACCTTGTGTCATCCATGGAGACAAGCAGAAGTGTGTCATCAATGAAAGAGTCGTCCTCAATGTCTTGGCTTTCCCAATCTGGCGTTGGTTCGATTACAGTGGCTTCTAGATCTTCCTCTCTTACCATCATCAGGCTGAATCTCATGACTGTCGACTCCTTTGTATGGACACTGATTTCCTCAGATTCACATTCTTCGATTTTGATTTTGGGCAAATGGTGTATGGTCTAAGAGAGAAAATATTGACCTCAGCACAGTTGATGTAAAAAAGCCAATCTAGCTCAAACAGGTGTTTTATTCACCAAGCAGTTATAAGAAATCTACCATGATGATGTTATTTCTGGTATTTAATGTGTGAAAAACTCAAGACACAAGTCCATGTGACCAATCACAGTTTGCTGACAAGACGAAAAAAATAAAAAACACTTTTTTTTTTACACTTTTAGTTTCGCCTTAGGAGGTAATTGCTTATGAGAGTGCATTATAAAAATAAAACTCACAAGTAAGAGTGATCCTTCAGCCAGGAGCTTAGCAAATGCCTGCGGAGTCAAATCTTCCATATCTTTGTTGTTTATCATTATAAGTTTATCTCCTTTGCTGAATAAAAGAATATATAGATGAATGAACAGACAGTCAGACAGTCAGACAGACAGACAGACAGACAGACAGACAGACAGACAGACAGACCAGACAGCCAGACAGTCAGACAGACAGACAGACAGACAGATAGATAGATAGTCTCACCTCGCAAATATTCCTTTGTTATAGTTTAAAAAGTCTTTCACTTCATATGAGTGTTTCCCTTCATGTTCAGTGTGGAGCAACATAACACCACCATGAACAGGATTCCCCTATAAGATGTCACACAAATGTTTTCAACTGGATACATTTATCAACTACCATAGACATTGATCAGTTATAGATTAGATTTGCATACCTCTTCTGCCATGATGATTTCAGTGCCGATTACGAGGATGTGTGAGTCCAGACTCTGAAACACTGCCTTTTGAAGGCCAGTTGACCTGATCATATGGTAGGAAGGGGAAGCTAGATCTGACGTCACCAAACCAGTATTAGAATTGGTTGGAAAGGGAGAAGTATAGAGTTGTAGGGGAAGGACATAAAAGTGTAATCACAAAGTTGGGGAAAGACAGTAATACAATTCAGCAAAAAACGGATGGCTTACTGTGAGATTTTCTTATCCACCACACTGCACTAGTGGCAAAGCTACGATGGGCCCGACTGGGCCATTTTCTGCTGTGGCCCACCCACAGCTGGTAATTTTCCAGATGAATGTTATTTATAAAAAGGGTAATAATAGTTTCACCATGACTTCATATATGTGCTTTAAAATATATTTAACGTGAGTTTTAATGGTCAATTATAGCCAGGCAGTTTATACCTTCTCCCTTTTCCTATAGGTGCTTTCCATACACTTGTCAAAATAATGATTGGTCAGTTTCTGTTAATCCCATCCACAATTATGTTAACGACATGAGGACGCGAGTGTTTAAAAATAATGTTAAATTTGAAAGTTGAATTTGAAAATAGTGAAACAAACCTCATTCAGATTTTAAAAAGTATATATCGGATTTTACAAATGAAATTTAATTCATAGCACTGAATCTGGACCGCCTACAAATGATACCAGACCAGCGGGTGATGGATTTATAGATTAAAAACGTGTTAAAAGCATCATATTACCATAGGTACAGTGTTTGATCCGCTAAATAGATGCGTTTTCTGTGGAAAGAACAAAAATAAAAATTGTGCTAGATACTCTCCTCCACAACGAAGTGCATATTTGCAGCTGCGCCCATTTCTATAGGTGACTAAATGAGCTCAGATGAAAAAATATGCTGCGTTAAAAATACTCTCCTTTGAACGCGAGCTGATAATGAGGTCATCTGCGAAGCCCCATCACCTAAGGAAATGCTTTGCATACAGTAATCTTTAGTTAACGTTTGGCAATGCCTTAACTAATATTAAGCAATGAGAATACATTTGGCAAGGTATTAATTAATCTTTGTTGAATAATAAAAAAAGCTCTGCACTGCACATGCTGCTCAGTGGCAAACCAAGACTCAAATGTGTCGGAAAGCTGGTTCACCAAGGCTGACCATTGACAGGAAACTTTATTTAGGTTAGTGAACACCTACTTTAGTAAACATCTATTTAAGACTGCCTTCCTGTTTGAAACACCACATGGTTTCATAGTTTTTTTCCACTGTTCAGTGCATAAAACCTATTTCACAGCAAGTGAAATTTACCTTAATATAGTACTTTGAGAAAATTAGAAAACAAGGTTGCACATGAACAACAGTGCATGTTTTCAATCCCATAGCTTGATCCTATACTGTACTTACTCATGTAAGGTGATATTTACAGTAAAAGTGACGTGACATTCAGCCAAGTATGGTGACCCATACTAGGAATTTGTGCTCTGCATTTAACCCATCCGAAGTGCACACACACTGTGAACACACACCCGGAGCAGTGGGCAGCCATTTATGCTGCGGCACCCGGGGAGCAGTTGGGGGTTTGATGCCTTGCTCAAGGGCACCTAAGTCATGGTATTGAGGGTGGAGAGAGCACTGTACATGCACTCCCCACACCTACAATTCCTGCCGGCCCAAGACTCTTCGATTGGAGTCTGACTCTCTAACCATTAGGCCACAACTTCCCCAGAGGAAAAGAGGAACTGCCTTAGGAGAGTACAAATTATCATTTGACCCCCTTCTACAAGACAGAGTGATAGGTTACTCAATAAATATACATTCATTACTTTTCATTGGTTTAGTTGACACAGAATGACCCTAGAGAATAAGACTATGAAATAGTAAACTTACCTAATACTGAGCTCTGTCCTTCAGTCTCAGTAATAATTATCATCATGCCTTTGGGGAGATCAGAAAGGTGATGTAATGTGATGTATGTGTGCTCAGACCAAAAAATAAAAAAATTTAAACAAAATTTGTTTCTATATTCACTCTTGGGTCATCCAAAATGTAGACTGTTTCTGGAGAAATATGGTCCGTCAATGAATGTTTTGTAAAGTGAAAATCAATCAAGGTGTTTTTCCTAAACAAGTCCTCTATCCATATTATTGCTTTCTTCTGTGAATACATCATCTTGTCTGAATCAGGGAAGAAATATGCACTGATCAATCATCATTTACATGCAAAAACAAGGACATCTACTTTACATCTTCACGTCCCTAAACATGATGCTGAACGAAACAAACTGTAATTGATTGCTTCACAGGTCAGTCAGGTGGCCCGTGGACGGTCATGGGCCAGTGAAAGCTGCTGTGGATTTCAGACCTTATTCCTTCAGACTGATGGTCTGGCTATGCAAGACTAGATTTTTCTGTAACATGGGGCCCAGCCTCAGACTAAAAAGTAAAAAAATCCTAAATTAGCATATCCTCTTTGACTGGGTATTAATGGATCACGAAGGAGGCTTAAAAAATTGAACTTAAACAGAAAGGGGTAGGAAGTAGCATTTATAAAGGTTTATCAAGAATGGAGAAAGAAATAGAATAGAAAGAAAGTGACAATAAGCTGAACTAACAACCCCCTAAACACAGTGACAAATAAGTTGATTTGTCACTGTGTTTAGGGGGTTGCCCTCTAGTGGACATTTATATCTGATTTATTGATGTAGATCCAGAACAGTTCCCAACCTAAGCCTGAACTCTCTCTCTCTCTCTCTCTCTCTCTCTCTCTCTCTCTCTCTCTCTCTCTCTCTCTCTCTCTCTCTCTCTATATATATATATATATATATATATTCAGTCCTGAATAATGGTTTTTAGTATGAAACACAAAGAATATCAGTTAAAAGGACTAAAGAATGACAGAAAAAAGTCTATGACAGAGAAAAAGTCAAGAATATGTTCAGAAAACACAATAAGTTCTTTTCCCATGAAAGTACAGTTCTAAGTGGCAGCTTACTTGAGAGGAATACATTTTCTGAAAGACATATTTAAGTTTATAATGACAGCATTGCTAGCACAGTTCAACAAACAGTTTGGATTATACAGCTTAATTTTATGCAAAGCATCACACAGTACAACACGTCTTCTTTTTATGGAAAGTAATGTGTTATTTTACCTTTTCTCATGTGCCTTGGCCTCAAAAAGAAACACAAATGTCTTGTTTATCTAAAGTCATTTCGGTTTATCAGTGTGATTGATCATTGAAGGTCAAATAGAAATAAATACATTAAGGATATTTGTGTTGTTGAACATGTTTGCATCACGTCTTCAGTTTGCATTTGACTGCTTTTATTCATTTGAAGGAATACTGAATCTGTTTTCGTGAGAAGGAGATGAGTAAGTACATGTTGACATTTAACTTCATGTTCACACAGCACTTACTTACAGAGTTGTCAGTCAATATATGAGAAAACAAAAGTATATGGAATCACTTATTGGAAAAAGTGACAGATATTTTCTTGTAACTTGAAAAATAATGCGTTACTTTACTATTCAAACTAAAGCTAAACATGTGCACTACAAAACGCTACAAAAAGAGACAACCCACCAGTGAGTCTTTGAAAAGGACAACAAACTGGTTTTGGTTTATTTTTCCATGCATGCATCCTATAATTACAGACTGTTTGACACAGAAAATGAGGCCAAATGTCTGTCAAGTCCTCCGCTGCACTTCGAAGTGGTGGATTTTTATGGAAAATGGACATCACTGTTGAAAAGTCAGTTTACTGCTCTGAATACCCCTCACCTCCGATCACACGCTGGTGCACTCTGATCCATCTAATAAGATAATTCAGCAATGCAGAGCATGTGTTGACATTTGCATCTCCATTTTCATAATATGTGTTTTTGAAATTCTATTCTCTTTGAAAAAGTTCAAACCTTGTGTTATTCAACTACTGAAATGTTATCGTAAAATCTCAAAGGAAACTTCAAGTAAATATTTTAGGTCAAAGGGCTTCGGCTGACTAAAAAGTTTGGCAATCCCTGATTACAGCACATTGTTTGTTGTTACTTTGTTGTAAGAAATGCAACAGACGAACAGATGGTCAGACTAAAATATACAAACAAAAATGCAAACCAAAAAATAAACATTACAGTGATGTGGTTTTTCAAAGGGACTAATATTTCCTGCATCTGTGTGCAACCTCAAAAGGCCCTGAAGGACTTTGTGCCGGAGCAAAATCAGGAGGACGAGCTGCACTGTCTACCTGAGAAAATTTACAATCAGGATGAGAACGCATTTTTTAAAGATAATTGCCTGTGAAAGAAGGACACAAATCTTCTTCTTCGATTGTTCCTTATTTTCCTTTTCTGCGGTTGGCAACCCTACTAACAAATGCACCAATGAAAGCTGTTTCTGGGTCCAAATCTCAACTCATTTCACTTGAGAATACGATCTCAACAGCCATTTATGAGCACTGTTCATTCAAATTAACCATTTAAGCTAAACGCTTTCAAACTTATGGTGTACACTACAGTCTCTGTGCTTTTAGCATCCCAAACACACAGTTTTTAAATGTATTTATTTATATTTTCATTGTCTGGCTATGTGGGATTTCGGTATAGAGTTAAAGGGTAGGATTAAACATTTTTTTTGGTAGTATTATATCACATTGTGAGTGTATATTAGTACTGTTTGTTGTTTTCTCGTGGTAACTTTTTGGACCCGGAATCGGTGAGGCGTGACGTCAGACTTAACAAGCAGATATGTTGAATGTAACTTTTAGCACATATGCACATTTAAAGTGTACAGTCTTTGTTTTTTTTTTTGAAAAACAAACAAACAAAAAAACAATAAAAATATTGATGACACATCCTGCACTACTTACAATTTCATCCAATCAGATACACTCTAGTGATAATGGCCCTCCCCCAAAACAATGTGCAACCAAAGTAGCAAATCCTGGTTTGTTGCTGTGATGTAACTAAAGCCAGTGGGTTTTCTTGCTCAGCTTCTTTCTTCTCTTTTCAAGGAGTTCTTGCATATTTCATGTCCAAATACAGGAAAAGGGCGATTTTAACAAAGCCGTCAAGAATTGTCCAGTGAAACACTCCCATCGTTTTTGGCAATTTAAGCACTCAATTTCTGTTCACTCAATGTGAGAGGATGTAAAGTCATTAAAAACACTTTCCTCAAAATGACAGTGTTTTGATCAGAAATGGTCCTGAGAGTATTTTCTGAAACTCGACTAAAGAAAAGCTGTCCAACTCCCTTAGCCTCTGAGTTCATCTCCTTGATTATCTATTTACAACATCCGATGTGCTAATTTGTTTAACCACAGTTTGGCAACGTGTCTGGCATAAACTGTTTCTATGGAAAGTGGGTCTGTGCGGCTGTGGAAATCATTAGGCTTGTTTCCTTAAAGAGTTTGATGTCTACTAATGCCATCTTCACATCTGCGCATATTTAGTCAGGATATATGCAAATTAAAACAAGGGTGTGAGGGATAAATGTCCAGTCTACTCATCGAGTTTGGGCTCTCTTTGTAGGTTCTAGAGTTTTAATTCTTCATATTATGAGCATTATTAGCAGAACTGGACTTACATGTTTATTTAATATGCGGAAATCTAGATTATGACACATAGCATCAAGCCTCTTGGCCTGGAAGAATGCTTTTTTATGGTGCATGACAGGCCTTTACTAGACTATTTTTTGTCAGAATTATGAAACATTACAAAAGGTGCAGTAATATTTATTTTTGAAAGCACAATCCAGGAATTCCGTGTGAGGATGAAACATATCCACATGTAAATATATGCATAGAATTAATGCCACCTTTTTATTTGTTTTATATACAGACTGCAAAAATTATTCGCAATTTAAATTAAAATTATTTAAAATAAAGTTATAATATAATGTATTTACGTTTAATAGGATGTTATATCCATACACTCACACATAGATCAAATGGATTGAGAGTTTTTATACCCATAGGGCACTTCCTGTGTCGTAAAGCTGTCTCACTTTCTCCTGGGTCAGTAAGGGAATGTTTTAATGGGCTATTAATATGTCTAGGCCTCACTACTTTAATTACAGCTCACACCTAACCTCTAGCTACCGGGGCTAAAGCCTAACCATCAAACACTCGGGGACTCCCTGAAAATACCAGTAGCACATAGAAGGGAAAAGCTGCTGAGTGTTTCACCCTATAACTCAAACCATCTAGTGCACAGTGGCTCCCTGAGAGAGGCCTGCTAAACATCAGAACGAGTGGAAATTTCCACTGAGTGAGAATGAAAAAGGAAAAGGTGAAGGAAAAGTGCTCCATTAGGCTTATTAAGCTGTTGTTGTAAAACTGGAGGGTTTCATTTTAACACTGAAATAAAAGCTCATAAAGATCTCTCATGCTCAGCATGCAGATGGCATTAACCAGTGCACAAGGCTCCTGAAACAAGAAGTTAGTCTGTTCATTGGCAAATACTAACAGATAGGTCTACCATTAGGAATAATATAGAATAAAACATAATTTTTGTTTTCTGTCGTGTTAGTGGATGACGGCAGGTCGTGGGGTAATATCTGAGATGCTTGTGTCATATGGACAGATTCATGGCCTTCAGCTTTGGGTGAACTGGAAAAGTGCAGATAAAATGGTGAAGCTTCAGTACCAGGAGCTAAAGAGCAAACGATTCCCAAACCCAGCAAAGATTTATATAATACTGGTCAGAAGTTTGATTAATTCAGATAAAAGTCTATTATGCTCGCCACGGCTCCATTTATTTGATCAAAATACAGTAAAAAGTAACACTGGGAAATATTGTAACAATTTAGAATAACTTTTCTATTTTTATATAGGCCTATTCTTATATATTCTTCTGTATTGCAATTTAATCCAGAGACAGCAAAGCTGAATTTTCAAAGCCAAAATTCCTGCATGATTATCAGGTGATAAAAAACATGCTCCTCATAAATATTCTAAACCACTGAGTGAAAAAAGGAGTCGGTATGTGTCACTCACATCTGTTTATCGTCTGTAATTTCGCAAACATGATCATTTGTTCATCCATTTATCAATACATTAAGACTTACCCAGGCTTCTGTCTGTCTCTTTCCAGGCTGTGATTTACAGGAAATACAAAATAAAGAGTCACGGTGAGCAGCTATAATTGAATGTTTGATATAAACGGCCGACTTCTTTATAAATGTTCCAGCCAATCATAACGTCCGATTTACAATCTGATACTGGAGTCCATCACACTAATTGCTGCTGCAAGGGCATCCTCTGTCCTATCTCTCACACAACAGCAGGAAATTAAGAGCAGGTTTTATTGGAAGTGGTTTTAGTAAAATATCTGAAATGTAAAATGTGGTTATGGAGGTTTTTTCTAGAGCAGAGGGGAGAACGCAGCGTTGAAGTTAAATGTGAGTCAGCCAAAATGTTGGGCTCACTGAAACCAGATATGCACTGGAACTCACACACAATGTTTTTACATCCGTTCGAGCTCATGATTTAAACAGTATTGAACAATTTCTCTTGTTTTTTTGTCTTGTAGCAATAATGAAATCTGGTAAAAATGGATATGTTATGAATAAGGAATATAACTGTTGTTGTCACAGTAGTCTTCTGCTGTAAAACATAATTTTTTCAAGACTATTTCGTGGTATTTACATGCCTTTTCTGTTGCCAGTCAAAGATTTAACCGAGAACTCCGACCATGTACCTCTGCTTTGTGCTGAGGTCAGGTGCAAAGCATGTGAAGCTTTTTCCTGAAGGTAAAAAATGATTATCAGATGCACTTTGAGTTTTCCCTCATGTTAGGTCAAGTTTTCCATTAAATCCACATTTATTTACAGACATTAAATACATGGTTTAAATGGCATTTTCCCTTGTTAAGGCGAAACATTTTGAGTCTTTATTTTCCTAAAATGTGTGACTATAAAACATAACTGGGGAACCTGATGTTTTTAGTGAGGTCTCAGACTGTGGTTCCATTGTACATTAACATAGGATTGATTCATTTAAAATGAGTCACTTTTGACAGTAGTCTCAATGTCTAAAAGTTGCCCAGTTTAGCTTCATTAACCCCTTTTTTTATCATTTATCAACAGCTTTCATCTACACCCGTGCAGGTTCTTTATGCACTGGTGAGTTCAAATGAAGACCATCTAAAAAAAACGATGTCTTCCTCAGGCAAATTCGCTAGCAGATTTCCGTCCTTGAAATCCGAGCAGGTGCTTTATGATTATTATCACTTCCTCTCTCTCTCTCTCTTGGACGTCTGACAGACATTTAAACTATTCTTATGATCTTGTGCCAACGGCAACTCTAAACCCTCACATTGAGAAATGAGATTGCCAAAGCAGTGTTTGATATGTTGATTTATCAGGTTGATTTAGATGATTTCCAGGTTGTAGGACTTACATTCATTAAATACTCCACCTGTGTCTTTAAGGGAGTGCATCTAGTTTTTCCATTGTTCTCTTTAATACAATTAGTATAAAATAGAGCAAATGTTGAGAAGCAGACTTTTTGAAACACTATCATCTGCGTGGGTGGGATACTATGTGGGACCATCTTTGTCCCACAAAGCATATCTCTTGTTGACATTTTTTCCTCATTTAATCTGGTTTGTGGGGTATCTGGTCTTCAACAACCTTGAAGTAGCTTTGTATTGTGAGCCAGGTCTAGTTATGTAAAATGATTGATGGTGTATATCTAGTTTTATAACATCATTTGTGTAGGATTGTGTAATTTATTCTGGTTGTTTGTATTTTCCTCAGGCCCAGACGATGATCTGCAGACAACTGAGCCACACACAGTGGTTTTGCGTCAGAGTGGAAAACAAAGTATTTATTATTCTACTGTTCCTAGGAAGCTATTCTGTTTGTTTTTGTATGAATTTTACTGTTAATTCAGTCTGTTTATTCCCTTTATTATTATTTCCAGGCGGCTGAAGAGTCTCACTTTGTATTAATTTTTGGTGAACCCATTTATGAAACTCCAGTTCAGCATGGTAAGTTATAATGGTTTACTTTTTTTTTTTAAAGAATTGTTGAAAAAAGAGAAGAATTGTTGAAATTGTTTTCAACGTGCACAAATTATTCTCGTACCTTTGTAAAATTATGGTAGAACCATTGATGTCACATGGACCATTTAAACGATTTTTTTACTACGTTCTGTGCCTTGACTGTGGTACTACCCTTGTAAAAATATTTTAATTTATGTTCCGAAGATGAATGAAGAATTTACATGTTTAAAACGACATGAAGGTGCGTAATTAATGAGGGATTTTTTTTTTTTTTTTTTTTTTTTTTTTTGGTGAACTATCCCTTTAAGTGTACAAATATTTAATGTCAAATGTTATTAACATTATTTCTGGTGTATTTCTGAGTGTACAAAGGTAAAACATTACTTCAACTCTATGTAGCCTCTTTCTTTTAAAGACCTTTTATGTGACTCCATTTATTCCTATTTTTATTTTGTATTAGGCTCTGCCGGTTCACATTGTATCTGATTACAACATGATTTTCATTTTATTAAATATCTGTGTCACATACTGTGTTCTTCTACATTAAAGGGATAGTTCCCCAAAAAATTACATTTCTGTCATTAATTACTCATCCTCATGTTGTTCCAAACCTGTAAGACCATCAGCTCTCAGATTTCATCAGAAATATCTTAATTTGTGTTCCAAAGATGAATGAAGGTCTTATGGGTTTGGAAGGACATGAGTGTGTGTAATAAATGACAGAAATTTTGGGTGAACTATCCCTTTAACCCTAACCATTTTAGATCTACATGTGACCACACAATTCATCCACATTTTATAAAAGTGACCATGTTTAGAATCTACACAAACAATAAGGTAATAGATTCTTTTAACTGCTGATAATAGATATTTTTTTAAGCTTTTAAAGTAAAAGCATTCAGATGATCGGATCGAGCTTTTAGAGTGTGGTTGCAGAAGACGGCACTCACAACCCATTATGCTGCATTAAAGCTCCCTTTAATTCTCAACTCGTATTACAAGCTCATTGTTAAATCTGCCTGAGAGTGAAGCACACACACACACACACACACACACAGAACGAGAGAAAGGGCATGCCGGCTTTGCTCCAATCCTTTTTCATCCTGCCACTTTGTTGCATTTAAGTGGAATATTGGCTGGATTCTCTCTCTCTCCTCCATTCATCCCTCCATTCCCCTTCCCTCCTCCTTTTCTTTCTTTCCCTCCTCCTCCTCCTCCTCCTCCTCCTCCCCCTCTTTCACTCCTTGCCCTCTGTAGAGGTCTGGATCACATTTAAAACCACATGTTCCTCTGTGTGAGCAAATGAGTCTGGAAGTCAGCAAGCAGGAAACGTGGTGACAGCAGAGTGGGACCGGAGCACACAGTAACGGGACAGACATGCACGCCTCCCAGACAGCCTTGCACGCACTGGAAGCTGAAGAAGACTGGATGTGAGCCCGTGGCGGATTTTGCAAACATACATTTAGTTAGACACATCCGGATCTGTAGAGACACTGGGCCAAATCTGGCCAGTCCAAGACGGATGACGGCATTAAGAGGTTGTCCTGATCAGAGAGAACCGCAGAAAAGAGGAAAAAACTGAGAAGCACAGAGTAGACCAGCACAGATTGATATCTCTTTCTCCTCCTCTTATTTATTTATTTTTTTTTTTAAAGAGGAGAGCCCATTTGGCTCTGGAAAGCTCGATGTGACAGGTCTTTATTGGTGTGCCTGTGTGGTCCTGTTTGAGAAACCTGCTTCGTGATTTGTGAGCATTTGTTAGTATATACACAGACTGGCCTCTCTTGCTGCTAAATCGCTGGACGGTGCCCTGGAGAGCAAGTAGCAGAATGAAGACACAGAACTGTGCTGGACTTCACATGTTGTTACTCCTGTATGTCAGATTGATGCTGGCCGTGGATACCTACAGACCCCAGAGAGTAAGTATGGCGGACCTCAGCAGACATGAAGAACACCACTTGCAGCCAAAACCTTTAGGACATTTTCTTTGTTCACAGCCAAATTTGAATGGTTTAGTTGAAAATATTTTTTATTTAGTTTTTATAGTTTTATAGTTTCCTTTTTATAGGTTTTCGATTGTTATAATGAGGTATAAGCAAAGTCTGTCCATTTAAAATAACCTTTTTCTTAGTTCTTAAAACATAAAAAATCTAAGAAACCTTTATCCACTAAAGAACCTTTTGTGGAATAGAAAGTTTCCATGGATGTTAAATATTCTTAATGGAACCATAGATGCAATAAAACGACCTTTATTTTAAAAGTTCGCTCACCCTAACGTCAAAACTGTATGATTTTTTCTTCTGAGCAACATAAAAATATTAATTATGAAGAATGTTTTTGTCCATACAATGAAAGCCAGTTGGGTCTAAAAGAAATTTTTCAAAATAATAGTTTTTTATGTTTTTATTTATGTTTGAACTACGTCTTTAATGTGGCTGTTACAAGAGGATTTAACATCATTTTGTGCTGACTCACTGACCACGGACCTGTTGCAAGCTCAGCAGGGCCGGATAGGGCCTTAAAGTGGAAGTGAAGCAATCAGTTAAGTTAACATTATTTAGTAAAGTGGTAAAAGTGATTTCCACTTTGATGAAGAAATATATTACCAATGTGATTAATGTACAGTAAGCATTTAAAAGAAAAAAAAATGATGTTTCGTTATAGCTTTTGGATCAAGGGTGCTGCCATCTTGCAGTACCACTGAGTGTGACATCATGGGGTTGGTTCCCTCCAATGGCCAGTGCAGTAATATACACATTTCTTTACATTTTGAAATAACAAATGTTATTTTAACATACAAATAATTTGGGTTTCACTATGATTTGTTTGAATATTCAACATCAAACTGTCCATATGGTAAGTTTTGATCATTGTCTCCCAAACATTGTTTTCATAATGCCAGGTGCAACATGATGTAAACAGTACAATGTAATTCATTAATTGTTCTCAAACGAGAGTGTGTTCAAAATGTAAAGAACTGCTTACATTACTACACTGGCCATCGGAGCGAACCAACCCTGTGACGTCACACGCCGTGGGTAGTCTACTGCAAGATGGTGGTGTTTTTCCAAAATAATGCAAACTTGACTGACTGCTTCATTTCCCCTTTAAGGTCGCAAAATAGCAAATTCGATAATTTCCCTGTATGTTACTGTGGGAAGTGAGGTTGAAGTTAAAGGACAATGTTCAGAATTGCAGATGGACTATTAATGAGAATTTCCAAAGACAAGCTGTTATCACCATTCATCTCTGTGTGTATATCAATGGTAGGTTATGTAAGAAGGGTTATAGGTTACAAGCAGTGGCGAAATAGCATGATATCCTATTTGTTTTCACAGATACACTCCATAAAGAAGCTGTGTGAGCATATGTGTGGTTGTGGCATGTAGCTTGGTATCTGAGCGCAGCCTGAAGCATTGTAGAATTTAATATATGTTCAACCTCTCAATTTTCTCATCCATCTCATTTCTTCTTCCTGGTTAAGGGCCTCCACTTCATTAATTTTGAACAGTTGTAACTCATACTCTAACTTTCTTTTAAACCCCTCCTCATTCTCTCGCTATTTCTGTTGTTGTTGCATTGCTTGCACTGGTAAGTGAAAGCAGACGGCTCCACCCCAGCATACTGAAGGGATCTCAGAAGATCATGTCACTACACAACAGCAGGATGCTGGACTTCTCTGGTGATGACTTCCATATCGCGTGCCAGCCCTCTCCGTCCCTGTCTCGTCTGTTTTACTTCCCGCCTGTTTTGTGGCTTTCCTGTCTCATATAAAAGCATGATTTGAAGTATTTTGGCCGCTGTTGCTCTTTTTTTAATTTGCACTTTTTGGGACACACCCGGTGTGTAGTAAACATTCAAAACAAAGCCAGTGCTGGTTTTTGTCTGCTTAAATACCTCAATGTTCTCAATAACTCACTTGGAAATTGATCGAAAGGTGGCAGACTTGTTTGCAGACTTTGACAGTTTGTATGTGCACTCCAACTAGTTAAGCAAATCGCATTTGAGTGATCTACTCTACACTTGCTTTTCTGTAATTAAGGGTTAACCTGTGACAGACTAAAGTGCTGACCTGGGGTGCATATCCCAAAAGTATAATTGATCTCAAGTTCAATCCAATAGAGTTCAGAAGAACTGGCACTAAAACTGGCAATGCTTTTGGGAAATGCACTCCAAGCTGGCCAGGATCTATCCTTAGCTGATTAATATAAGTTGGTTAATGTAATAACATAAAATATATATATTTTAGGTTACATTTAAGAAAATGCTAAGAAAATTTGTTTTTAGGATTTATGCACACATGCTAACATTCAATTGTATTAGGTTACAGTATGTAGCCCTAATGCGACTGTACATCATCACCATTATTACTTGGCTACTTACAAAATAAATAAATATGTGGACATGACATATTGCTTTGTTTTGAAATATAATATCTGAACATAATTTCTCACTTTTATTAAAACAGTATAAAATCTGCCTGGCAGCAAGATGAAAGCTGTAACAATATTACAGTAATAATTAAACAATACTGATGTTTTCTTAGGTAATTTTCACTTAAGTTAATAAATGAGTCACAAGATGACATCCGTTGTGTTTGAGTGATTGAGCAAGAAAATCTGCATTGTTACACCAGAGATACTAGAAGTAACCAGATGAGCAGACTGATATTCTCAGAGAATATTTGGAAACATCAGACCGGGAAATGCTACAACTGACCAGTAAAAAACATATAAAGTGTTTGACATTCAGCCAACTATGGTGACCCATACTCAGAATTTGTGCTCTGCATTTAACCCATCCAAAGTGCACACACACAGAGCAGTGGGCAGCCAGTTGTGGTTTTAATGCCTTGCTCAAGGGCACCGGAATCCCACAACCCTAGGGTTAGGAGTCAAACTCTCTAACCACTAGGCCATGACTTCCCCGAATATATTCCTGAGACAGCCATGTAATGCACATCATATTGGCATTATATTGACCATTATTTACTATCAATATTGATATTGGCCACTGAAAGAGTGCCCACTGGAGACTTTATGAAGGTTATTCTTCAGCTGTTACCAGGCACTTACAAGTTATTCAATCCATGCTTTGGAAAACAGCCACGATGTTCTGTTCATGTTGGTGGCACACATCCCAAACTCCAATCCCTGGGATCTGTGTCTTCACTGAGCTTCTAAACAGGTGGTCCATACTGAGCTAATAGAGCATGTGTTCCATTTGTTTACTTCAGAGTGGGCCTCTGCCAGAGGGTGTTCCACGTGTTTGGCTATACAAGCTGGTAAAAAAATTGAACTTTATGACCTGACAACAAGCCTAGACTCAAAACAAAGCACTAGACAAGTTCTAGAGATTCCGGCACTTAGGCCTCACAAAGTCTTACTGTGTGCAACAGTCCAGTCAACAGCTTTGCTTTAAGACTCCATTCACCCACACTGAAGGTTGCAAATTTAATATACCTTTTCAGCAAGTTGTGAGGGAACACTCTGTGGATTATATTGAGGTTGTAAAACGAAGGATCTATGTGAGGTCTGATGCAACACACTGCCTATTCTTTCCCTTGTGTAATACCAATTCTATACATGGCCAAAAAATGCTGAGAAAATCCAACATCATCACTACTTCCCTCTAGTGGATAGAAAGAAAATGCTCCTTTAAATGTGCGCTTAGATTTTTTCCTTTTAAAAAGTTGTAGCCAACCACTAGTAGCTATAAATATATGTGCTCTCACATAACTATATCTATCTTGTAATGTAATGGCTGTTAACTCCTGCTAGTTAGCCTTTTATCATGGCAAGACTTCACATACCTCACAGAAAGCAGGAAGTTTGTATGATGCAAGCCTTTGTAGTGGGTTGTAAAGTTGGGGGTTGTGAAGTTGGGAAAGAAGGTGTTCCTAATTTGTGTAGAATTAGGGCATTCATTTGTTTTGTCCCTTCATTTATCGAACAGTTCTGTTGTTCCATACTTGTTGCTGATTTTTTTCCCCATAGGACATAAACCAGGAGAGGTGGGAACAGGAACTAAGGGAAGCTGGGAGTCTGGATGAGCTTATGATGTTGACCGAATACCCGGACTGGAAGCTGTGGAGATGCAGACTCAAGCTGAAGCACTTCGAATACCCCACTCCGCTTGAGAACCGCAGGTCAACACGCTATGCTGCCACATCATTCAGCCCAGAGATGCTAAAAGGTTGATACCTTCATGCAGACACATCTAGGAACATGTGCTGTCTAAGTACACAGATGTGTGTACCTAAAAAGTACCTAAGAAGTATACCTAAAAAGTACCTAAATGTTTTTTTCCCCCGCAGATATTGATGACGAATGGCAGAAAACACAGTGTATGCCCAGAGAGACGTGTCTAGATGTGGCTAAAGAGCTGGGCACCAGTACGGCTGTGTTCTTTAAGCCCCCGTGTGTCTCTGTCTTCAGGTGTGGCGGCTGCTGCAACAAAGAGGGAGTTACCTGCCGTAATACAAGCGTGACTTATATCAATAAAACTGTGAGCACTACTCATTGCATTGCGTGGGTATTACAAAAAAAAAAACAAGTCCAATACAATTTGTTTCTACTTGCTCATTTATATAAAAATGATGTGCAATTCATTCAATATATAATTAAACAAATTCTAGTCTTAAAGGGATAGTTCACCATGAAATATTAAAATATAATTTACTTATTTACCCTCATAAATGACACTTTTGAAGCCAGCTTTAAAGCCTTGGTTCATGTTGATTATAATCAATTGGAAAAGTGCCACCAGTGTCATTCTTTACAATTTCTCATTAGGGTGAGCAAACAATGACAGAATTATTATTTTTGGCTAAACTCTCCCTTTAATGTGTTTATGTATACATACTGTTACATTTGACCTAGGGCTGCACAATTAATCAAGTTTCTAATCGCGATTACAATTATGGATGCCATAATTACATAATCCTTCAAAGCAGCATTTAATCATTCAAAGTCCACTTATGTTGTTCTGCATGCTTAAGATTTGTTTTCTTAAGTTTTTTTTTTATTATTATTGTGTTTTAATTTTAGTTTTAGTATAACATTATAATACCATGCATATTTAAACTTTTTTCCATTGTTAAAAAAAGAAACCAATCCAATTTATAGTTGACATTTGAGGCTTAATACTATGGAAAAGTAATAAATGTTAATTGTTAATTTTCATGTAAATGGCATGGCATGCAGTTGCTTCAAACAAAGGTGTTAACATTATCAATTTAATTGTAATTAATAATTGCAATTACACTTACAAGGGAATAATCAACAATTACGTCAATTGACAATTTTTGTCATAATCGTGCAGCCCTAATTTGACTGTTTCTAAAAGTCGTCCTTTTCTTCCCAGGTTTTGAGTGTGAGTCTGGCTCCGTATAAATCTGGACCGGAGCCTGTGCTGGTGAAAATTGCCAATCACACTGAGTGCACGTGCCAGGAACATACGCTGATTCGCAGACATGTTCGTGAGAAGCACAAGAAGAGGTTAGTAAAATAAATAGGTTAGTGTGAAAACTTGGTGCAACCTTGACATCAATTATTAGATATACAATGTAATATTCACGAACAGCTGATGGTTCTCCAGTTAATAGTTTTAGAAAATGCCAGCTTGATTACAAACAGAGCTGAATAAAGCTATCAATGAAGCAATCAGTATTCCTCTGCTCTAACACTGAGTGCAGTGCATTTTGACTAAAATTGGCTGGGTATTTCTTGTGGTTCATCGCTCCGCAAAATATATTAGACCCAACCGTTGTTTTTCCAGTGCCATGCTGTGATATCCACTGTTGATACAACAATGTTGCTCTTGGAGAAATTACAGACTGAGCATTGCTGAGTGGCAGCCATATGTAGGAGTTTGAGTGTTCGTTGGCATAATAATATGTTTGTACGTGTATGCAGTTGCTCTCCTACACGTAAGCCAGAAGACAAGAGGCTATGCAACAGAGGTTTAATATGGGACTGGATGGCGGAGCGATGTGTGACGTACCCCTCCAGTAAACAAGGTCAGTGGGTAATTTATTTCAGCTCACGTATTGCCACTTCCTGTTCTGGCCTAATGCACTGATGCCTTGTTTACATTGTATTTATGATAATTACTATTTTGCATGAATGTTCATTCAGAATAGATCCATCAAGGTGCACACAAAACAACACGATTTATATTTTTTGCACAGTTATTGCATCTGCAGCATTTTTTTTTTAACTAGATCATCCGTCTACAGTCAGGGAGGAGGACTGTGAGATTGATGTAGAGCGATGTGAATGTATTCCAAAAGTACGGACACACAGATTACACCATACGTGAAACAATTCAACAAATCTTCTGAGGTTGGAACATTTTTCATATTCCTTTCACACTGTTGGATAGAAAAATGTGAGGACATAATATTTTCTGTGTTTTTGTTTTTTTTTCTTCTATCGCAGAGGACTTCAGAAATAATTTTAGGCCTACTGTAATATTGTTGAGGTTTTCGTTTTGCTGTTTTACATTATATACAGATACAATTATAAAACAATTTCAGAGCAAATCAATGTTTCACATCCATTTATTTAAGCATGTATTTATTTATTTAGCTGCGTAATATGCCACTCCATGTCAGGGTCTGATCACCCTTTCAAGATTTATTATGTGATAATGCCTGACTTCTTGTAAATTAATGAGCGAATAAGATTTGAATGTTATCCAGATTCATGCTGAATATTAAATTATGGAGGCCTGTTTGAGCTACTTCCCATCTGAACAATGACACTTTCATTCATATATATATATATATATATATATATATATATATATATATATATATATATATATATATATATATATTATATTATATTATATTTTTTTATAATTTTTTTATTTATTTATTTTTTTACAGCTGCAAGAGAGAAAACAATAATGAACACAACGCCCTGACAATCTCCTGGATTTGCCAAGTGCTGAGGCTGCAAAACACCATTTAATTTATTTATCTCTCTATTTATATCAAATAAAAATACTTTTATTAACATTTATTCTCACATCTCATCAGTAACATGGCAGCGTCCTAAATATAAAAACAACGCTGCTTTTCCTGTCTGAACACATGAAAAATGATATCTGAGTAAATGTCTCTTTTGCACTGAAGACAACGTTTTACCCTGAAGAATGTCTGTGGAATTTCTTATATATAGTTTATATTTTAAACAGGTATATATTTAAGGATAAATTATAATTTGTCAAATTAGTCCCTATTGGGCTAATATGGATTCCATCCACGTCATGTTTCCATGGCACAAGAGGACTACAGTACATGTGGGATGGTGTGCAGAATACTTCATTACTTGACATTCTTTGAGAAAATGCCCAGGCCTCTGTTTTAGATGATGTTTTCACCACTGAGCATGCTGCCCATGATGAAAAAAAATTATGTACTGTAGATGAAAGCTGTTCAAATAATAATAATAAAAAGGTTAATTTAATATGCCTTTGATTGTGATATTTTCAAGGACTACAAAATCCATTTTAATGTAGCGTATGAAAGCTTCACATATTTTAAAAGAGGAAACATTGAGTTCTTGGTATGTTGCAAAGACATTTCATAATTTATGTCAAAGAATGGTTTCCTGTATAAGGCTGTGTAAGCCCATAAAACCATATCAGAGTGTTCTTTCAACTCACTTTTCTTTTTTTTTTTTTACTGTGTTCCTGTAGCTTAATTGGTAGAGCACTTCGCTATTAAGTGCAAGGTTGGGGGTTAGATTCCCCGGGAACACATGATAGGTAAAAATTGATAGCCTGAATGCACTGTAAGTAGCTCTGGATAAAAGTTTCTGCTAAATGAATACATTTAATTTAATTAAAAAAAAAAAGCAATATACAAAGTAATATGCTGATATTTAATATGCTAATTATTAGATTAATATATGCCTAAATTATATTTAGTTCAATGTTGGTTTGTCTTTTTTCTTTTTTACATCTTGTTTACTTATTGTTTCAAATTCTTAGTAGCTTGCCTGAGAAGATTCAATCTCCCCAGCCCTGATTATACAGTATATCAAAAGTCTGAGTAGAGATGCTGTGAAATTGTGCATTTGTGAACAAAAACTTTTTGCACAGAATGGGAGTCGTTTCCTGAAATGAACTACTTTCCACATATATTGCACTGAAAAGACAACCTGCCACTCCTGACATTTTCACTTGGGCACCTATTCACCTCCCTAAGCTCATTCTTGACAGTTTGGACATCCTCTTGCTCCAGGTTGTGACTCTTGCACATGCTCTCTGTCCAGTACTGTTGAAGGTCACAGTCGCTGCCCCCTGGTGTGTTAAATGCCTGGGAGTCTTCCAAAATATCTTGACCTTTATGGATCACTTTGTAGCTAAAGCGCAATCCAGCCTCTTCACATACCCCTATATATACACTTTCTATATATATATATATATATATATATATATATATATATATATATATATATATATATATATATATATATATATATATATATATATATACAGCACTTTCTGCAATCATAATGCACTAAGCCTCTTGTTCTGTTCATCTCATCAATTAGGGACTTTCTGACCATCCATCAATATGCCCCTAAATCAATCATGGGAAATTCCCTAAATTCTAGGGAGTCCCCAATACTTCCAAATTAACTCATTTTTCAGGCCGCATGCAGGCAACAGACAGCATCTAAGCACTCTTCACACGCAAAGCACTTCAGACACCTTTTTTATTGTTTAAATTTTCCCTGAGGTCTGCTCATACAATTAGTTAAGCATTTTGGTTGCATCATTTTGTTTATTACAATTTTCTCTGACAATTTCTTGTTGCTGTGCCTTTAAGACTTCATGTACCCTTTTGTTTTGAACTGTGACATCATTCAAAAGCAGATGCAAAATGCTGCACACACTCTGCACACTGAAAATTGTTCATCAGTTTATCTGAAAGTTCTGAAATTTACAATATCTGTTTATTTAAAATATCTGTTTACAACAAAGAATGGATAAAGGAAAATGTATCTCTTTCAACCCATAGATATCTTTTAACTTGATCTTTATTTTGAAAGGTGAAAATCATACAAGACGATGGGGAAATTAAGTTAATTTATTAGATAATAATTTTATTTATTTATAAATTTTTGCTGGTTTCTTAACACTATTTAAATGAATATAATCAAGTTTATTTGTTACAACTGGATTGATCCTATTGGTGGCAGAATTGCTGCAGTAAATGCTATTGTTTGTCTTGTGTTTTTAATCAAGCGTTTGACTAAACCTCAAAAATAAAAGCCCAACACTTTCTGACAGCTAAAATGAAATTGATTTTGTAATCATTTATGCTGTCAGACTGTCAAAAGAAATGGATTCATTTTTGGCTATTAGCTCCTTCAAGTTACTGGATTTGAGAACACAATTTTAGAATACAACAGCCAAGAAACCTCAAGCTGTTCAGTAAAAACCCTTTTGACATCAGACTGACCTTCTCTTTTTTTTCTGATGGTCTTTGAGATCATGCTTCCCATAGAGATTCAATTTCATTTTACAGATCTGAAGCCCCAGTGCCGGCACTTCCATAAGATGTTCTCCAACATATTCACAATGAGACAATGCTTGTTGGCATGCGGATGGGCAGCATGTGACCTCGTATCTACATGAAAGAGTTCCAGGGCACAGAAGTGCAAGCCCCAACAAACTTTAGAATGTCTTGTGGCTGTTTATGTCTGCGTTCCTACATCAAACTGAAATATCAGTGTCCTGAACCTGTCTGAACTCTGTGTGCTTTCTAAGTTATAAGATTATGATTTATAATAAGCTCTGATCTTGTTTAGATATTTCTGTCTGGCTCTGATCTCATTTTCTTTTTGGTCCCAGAGGGGAGTTCAAAAATGTACAGTGCAGTAAAGTTCATAAGGACAAGGAAACACATAATGTGTTTTCATCAATTTATAAACAAATGCTTTTAATTTTGGTGACTAAATGTCTTAAATTGCATTAAACTATTTTTGATTAATATTTGTGACATTATCAAAGATGCTTATGTTTAGTCAGTGTAACATATAACTACTTCTTTCTTTCCTGGCCTCAATTTACATCTCTGACTTTGATATGTACATTCTTGAAAGGAGATGGTATGATGAGTGTAATGTATTTTAACCCACATAAAAAAAAATAACAAAAAATACAAGGGAAGACAGATGGCAAATGCTGAAACTAATTTATCTGTTGCTTTTTGCACGAGTGGAAAGAATCTGAATTTTCCAGTGTTTATGAAAGATAAGGTGGATCATACAGTGTCTGCTGTCTTAACTTTCATTAGTGTGTGTTTTTAATATTTCCAGATTAAGAAGGTTTATATTAGCTATGCTGATACCTCTGAACCAATACACAGTGTTTGATCTTTGGCAAATGCCATAAGAGCATGGTAATCACATGCAACCCCTTTCATGCCGACAACCTACAGTAATATACTTTCAGGGACCAGCAATATGTTTCAGAAAAATGTTAAATAAAAATAAACAAGTTGTTTTCTATCCACTGGATCACTGAAGTTTCCATATAAACAACATACAGGCCTGTTTCACATACTGTATGCCATATTAACTGCTTCAAACATGATTAACATTAAAGGCTCCAAAAATAGCATGTCAATAGCAATAGTTCTCTGATTATATTATTAGTTTAACACATTAAAATAATTATTGGTCATTAATATAGCATCGAGTATCCCCCCACTTTTTGAGCCTATACTTCTTACTTCCCACTTCTTGTGGCTGTCATTTTTATGCTTTGGCTCTTTCAGAAACCAGAGGTATTTTCTTTGAATGTGTATAGTAATTACTTTGTGACCATCAAAAAAAGTAAGATCAATATAGTATGAATGTGTGTAGCATGAATGTGATTTCATTCCACTGTATGTCCTCACATGTAGCAGAATGACAATAAAGCTCAACTTGACTTGAACTTGCAAGTAGACTACTACATTCACCATGTTGTCATTTTTTGTGACTAATTTTCACATCCTGGTTGATGCATGCGGGTGGACAGCTAATGTGTGTGCACTGTCATTAAGTGTTATTTCTGTCATCTGTATTGTGTTAATGTGCACAAGAGCAATGCATAGAATCAAATGATCCATTTTTGTCATTTCCTTTAATTGCATAGGAAGCCACTGCAGATTTCCTTTAGGTCTTTTTATAGGATTTTTTTTTTTTAATGTACCTGTAATTTTCTTTGAGGGAGAGTGCAATTAATACAGGGTTCTTTCTCAGAATCCAATAATGCATGCTGGGAAACACGTTGTATAAAGCACAAAGGGGTGCTTTTCAAGAAATACACGTATACGTCCACAAATCTTTCTTGGTCGTTTGTTCACAGCAATCTGCACTTGCTGACACTTTTGTAGGCTTTCAAGTGCGTCTGATTATTTGATTATTTAAATGTTTTATGGATTGAAACATGATCTACTGAATGTATAATCACTGGGTTGACATGCATTTCATTAGTTTACATGATTGTGTGCTGGTTTCTTAAAAGGATAGGTCACTCTTAAGGTTAACAAAACTTAAGTTGAATCTCCTGTTTCTTTTTTTTATAAAATGAAAGTGCAATGTGAACTGAGGCTGTAAAGCTCCACAACTGCCAAACAACACTATAAAATTTTCATAAATGTGGGCTATATGACTCGTGTACTGCATTCCAAGTATATTATATTCGTTCTGTGTTCCCCTTCAATCAATAGTCTACACACAAAGCAGTGAACAGGTTTCCAAACTTGTTGATTTCTTTGGTTTCTTTTTTTCACTACCAGGTTTCTGTCATTTTTTGAGGACTTTCTGATTGAAAACATGGGCAGCCCAGTCAAGCCTTTAATTTCAGATGGCGTGGTGTCAAGAAACAACAACCATGTACTTCAGAGTTGTCAGTCAGTCTTAGAGGAAAGAACCAAAATCAAACTGGGCAAATGTTCAGTCATCTGAAGCCCTGCATATTGGGCTGAAATTTTCCATCTCCCTCATCCAGACACTTCTGCGTTTAATCCATGCCACTGCACAGACCTTCTCAAAACCGGTTTCAGTTTTGCTGATGTAACCTCCCAAACATAAATCATTTTTATTCAAGTCAAGCATGGTCAAATTTCAAGGAAGAGAATGTCAAAATGAATGTCACCTTCCCATTTTCTACATAATATTCATTCATGATTTAGTGTATATTACGCATGCTTTGTAAACACTTATGTTGGTGGAAAAATTAACAAACTTTATACAGAAGATATATAGTTAAATAATTTAAATCAAATACATATTTCATGTTCACATATTTATTTGTTAAGTAATCGTGTAATAATCTGAACAAAGTACAGTCTGACAGTCATCATCTGATGTTACTGTTCCTTACTTAGACCTATGGAAAAAGAAAAACAAGGAACTGAAACTAAGCTTTTCGTGACTCACAAAGTGTGAAGTAGATATTAATATGCTTCTTAAAAGAGCTTTGTGCATATGTCTACATTTCCTCAAGCTAAATTAAGATTTCAGGAGAAATCCCACAAAGCCTGTCAGAGAAATAGTTTTAATAAAAGAAATCTCTACCTAACTCATTACAAAAAAAGAGCGCAGGGTACTAAACTCATTTCCTACTTTTTACAAGTTCGGTGGCTTCCATTGGGGAAGAAGTCTAAAAAATTGGTGACCTTTTTTTTTTCTTTCATCACAAGATATCAGAACAGAGAAAGTACAATGTGAATAATAGCTCATCATCTGCAGGAAGCAAAATTCAAGCATTTATGGGTCCAGTCACAAGAACATGAAAATTATGTTATTTCAGCAGAATCTGTACTCAGGAAAATACCAGGAATTGAGTTTATTTTAATGCACTTCCAGTCTTTTCATTGAGTACACATAATGCAGGGTCGAGACTATAAGCACTTGCTTTTACCTTTTTACTGGCCAAATTGCGTAGAATGTATTTTTCAACCAAACAGCTCACTTTTAACATCTCATAAATCGATCTTGAATAAGTATGTGCATCACACACACACACACACACACACACACACACACACACTGAGACTGCTTTTTTTTATTTTTATATGTGGTATATATATATACATTCGATGGTTTGAAAATTTAAGGTATATACTGTATGATACTATAAAATGTTTTAATGTATATTTTATAAAATTAAGACTACTTATATATGTTTTCTTATTTTAACTTTTTTCACCTTAAAATAAAGTCTTAAGCCTTAATAAAGCCAATAATCTATGAACAACACCATGTTCATTCAATACTTAAGTTCATTCTAATGAACTGATTTGATGCTTGTGAAGCCTTTTATAAGCACAGCTGTGTTATGTTGGTGGAATGGTTGTTCTGCCTAATGATGCAGAAATTTTCAATACAGTGTTTTTGTGTGTAATTACTGAACTGCATTCCTTCATTTTAAACGGACAGATACATTTTTATTTTACATTTTGAAATAATAATTTGTAATATAGTATAAACCAACTAATATAATCAACTAAATACTAGCACCTACCTTTTCTTTTCTTGTCTATCATATTCTTGAAAAAAAAAAAAGGCTACGTGTTCTGTGCAAGACTTACTGAGACTTGTCACGGCAATACTGTCGTTGTTCTCTCGTTGGTCTGATTGCTTTTATTGTTCTCATTTGTAAGTCACTTTGGATAAAAGTGTCTGCTTAATGATTAAATGTTAAATGTAATGTAATGAAATAAATGTCTTTAATGTAATTTTTGGTCAGCTGAATTAATCTCTGGTAAAACTCCAATGTGATGTGACGTGTGAACAACATTGCATTAATTTGTGGTGTATGGTGTTCTGTATGGTTGAACACATAAAATGAATAAATATTGCATTTTAAAGAAAATGAATGCATAGTTTTTTTCTGTATAACATGGCTTTTTACGTAATATTGTTTTTAAAGCAAAACAATCCACAGTCATACAGTCCTGTAGTTCAGGAAATGTTTTCAGTGGTTTTACCTAATTAAAGCGATAGAATCAGAGGACAGAAGCTTGTGAAAATAACTGTTAAAAGATCAAAGGCTATAGCTTGTTTTTGCAAGGTTTTAGTCAAGAAATTGACAGATTACCAAAACAACAGAATAATGAAATGAATAATCTGGAGTCTTGTACAACTTGACACAAAACAGTTTTACACCGGCTGAAAGCTATAATCTGTTTATTTTAGATTTATTTCCTAAAAATCTGAATACATATATATATATAAGCATACTATGTTGTTATGTAGAGTCATACCCATAGTTTAAGTCAAATGTTGTGGTCTTCATTCACTTATGTTTTTTATGAAGTGCTTGCCAAACTGCTTTGATCAATTTCCCGCAATACCCTGATATTGATGATGAGGTATTTACAGGAAGTGCACAGCCCATTGCACATGCCCAGAGGAGATTGATGAAAAGATACTCTCCATTACAGAACAAAAATAGACCCACATCTATAGCATTCCTGTTGGTGAAGTCAGTTTGATTCAGTCATATGAAATAATATATTCGACTTGAATAAAGAGAGTTCATTTGAATGATACCATGAAGTACCACATGTTGTGTATGGTTTGATGAAAACATTGTTTAATGTTAGCTCAGTCCAAATTGCCCATCTTGGATGTTGCATAATGTTATAAAAGAATATAAAATGTTTAAATAGACATGTTCAAACATAATAGACTTGCCGTTAAATTGGTTTGACTTGGCATCTGAAGCAGTGTGGAACACACAAAGACAGGTCCGAACGCAAACCCGACAGAAAATATCTTAATGTTTGGCATTCTCAGCTGATCTGTGGTGTCTATATTGTCAGGATGGTGTAAGCCAAAAATGATCTTTACCAAATCGGTGTTAACCTCAATAAAGTAAGTGCAGAGGGCCAGGAGAGATGTGCATAAGGAAACACTCACTGATCCACATTGACAAGTCAAAAGCCATATCAGGGGAAATGTTAAAAACTGAGTTTTTCCAAAACCCAAAGCACTTTTAGGTTTGACCGCAACTTGCATTGTTCACTAACCAGCAGCACTAACACAGCATCAATCTGAATCAATACAACCACTCATGGTTCAATCATCATGTTTCCTGCTAATCACAATTCACTTACCACAATATATCACAATAAACACATACTTAAACAGATCCATTTTTGGTCATTCTTTACAAAAAAAATTATAATTATAAATAAATTAACTAATTAATTAATTAGGCCCTTTATCCTGAAACAGTGACACATTTTTATTTTTGCAATTGTTTTTGGTGTAAACAATCCACATTCTGAAAATTTAGGCTGCAGAAAAGATAATCCATATATTCATAACTGATGTATTTTTCTCTTCTTATTAAAATAAGATAAAAATAAAAATAATTAGCATTTTTCTTAACTATACCTTTATGTGTGCTGGCTTCACTGCCAATAATGAGCAGTTACATGTTTACAGTATTTTTAATAATTAATATACTGTTATATAAATTGTATTCATATTTTGAATTATTTTTATGTTTTCCGCATCCAGTTTCATTTGAAATGTAAAGTTTGTCATTTTATTAGTTTTATTTATTTTTTATTTGCCTTTGTCAGCAAAGCTCCTTTTCTATGTGTATAAATATATATGATTTCATTTAATGTTTAGTTAAAGCCTCAAGTAACAAACATTTTGTTATGGTTTTAGTTTCAGTTAACTATAATAACCCAAATTTAATGAAAAATATAGTCATAAAAAAAGAAAACGGTAGCGGGGTGAATGCAAACAAATAAAGGCTTTAACTGCTGCCAAATGGTGAAACATTTAATAACAAATTGATTATTTGACAGCAGAGGAAGAAACAGTGGGGAAACAACTCATGTTTTCCAGAAGCTTTCTTAAAAGGTCCGGCTGACCTCAATAGAAGTTTTTGCTCCCATACATCTATTTTTACTCGATCTATTCTCCTCAAATACCGCAGGGGATAGATATGGCTCTGTTATATATCTCTAAAGAAAAAACTTGGTGAGAAAATACTGATTAACAAATTGAAGAATAAATAAATAATCCACATAAATTTTCTGTTTGTTAATTACATCAGCCGTCTAAACATCAATCTTTGATCTGGATAAAACATTGGGGGTCTCCAAATGAGTTTTTATCCCACATGCTTTAATAAAAGGTCATATCTTTTCATCCAACATGATGCATTTAAATGTCAATGCTTTTATCTTTATTATCATCAGACTAATAATTATGAACTGGTTGCTCATCTCGTCTAAGAGGTTAAGGTTAAGCATGGTCCAGTTTGCCCCTTCTGGTAAATGTTGAAACTGCACCACTCTGATGGGAAAAAAGGGCATCTTTCTTCTTCATTTTCTCTTTTTTTCCCCACACAGCCTTTTTCTTTTCTTTTGTTGTTGTACTCTTTTTTATCAGGATTGCTAGTAAATTATTGTACCATTTGTACACACTAAGCTATGGACAACAATATGGAGCTATTTTAGCGGGTAAATGCAGCATTTTATTCACAAAGTCCAATACACTTGAGTTTCTTCATGTGAAACAAGATCACAAGTCCACAAGAAAGATGAAAACATGATTGCACATTAACTTTCATTACAGGTCAAAAAGTTTCTTTTCATAGTGTCTGTTTTAGACAAAAAGAACAGCAGTCTATGACAATGAAAAGCTCCATCAGAGCCTGACTTTTTTTAAATAAATGCATCTTGAAAACACAAAGAATGATCCCCTAAAGGCATCACAAAAGCTTGTCCTTCAGCAAACCTGGCGCAGTTCCTGCCAGGATTCACATTATACACAAAACTTATGAAATAATACAGCAGAGCATTAGCCATTGATCGGTTTTTGTTGTTGTTGTAATTTTATCATGTGAAGCAGACAAGGACACTATTTTGTTCACATTTAAAAACAATAAAATAAGTGCTTTTTCCAATTTGACCACTGTAAACTTAAAAACAGAAATCTCATTAAAAATATATATCCAATATATTTAGAACGATCACAGTCCTGGTTACCACTATAAACTCATTAGAACTGCGAGACACCATGAAAATATCTACATATAACACAATACAATACTTCAGACTAAATAAAATAAATATGTATAGAGTAAATTACATAATCTTTGTTCATTCCTTCACATTGTCATGGGTTTGTCTCTTCAGTGGCACCTACTGTATGGCTGAACACACTGTGTGTGTTCGTTGTGTCAGTTCTTTCTTTTCAGTGAAATGGCCAAATGTCTTTGCAAAATGTTGTGAAATGATTCACAATCATTCAGAATCATATGCTGAATCGTTTAAAATGGATTCTCTGGAAAGGCAAACAAACCGTATCAAGATAGAACACAGAGAATAAACAGCACTGTATGATCTAGATATCACTTGAAAATTGACCAATTTTGTATGAATTTATACAATGTGATTCTTACAGAAACATACAAGTATAAAGGTCCACCCCTAGCCCCACGTCTAAACTTAAACATCAGTGGAGTCCAAGTAGATTGTATGAAAAGATAGAAATGAGCTCATTCATGATTAATCAAATCATAAATTAGTTAGCTATCCACCTACTGTAGTTCGCAGTGTTTTTCAGTTCTTTTCCTACAGTATATGAACAAACATTAGCTGGATGTCTTCCACCAATGTCTCTGAACTATTAGCTTTGTTTTTGCGACAACAACAAATATCTTTCAAACGCCATTAACTAACAATTAATTAACAAATGAACAACACTGACTGAAAGTGAGTTAGAATTATTGAAAAGTGTCAAAGTCCCTAAAATGTTTCATTGTCCTTAATTTCACATGTATTTTCATCTGTGGTTTGACTGGTTTTAGAGAGAAACACCAATTGCAAAATCCAATTCAACAGTAACCAACAGGCACAAAACCTTCCCAGTTTCTTGTGGTCTCTGCAACTAAACATGTTATTTCATTCATTTGAAAGGAATAGTTCAGCCAAAAATTCAAACTGTTGTTATAAACAAACTGTAAGAGATGATAGTCTGCCTCGACCCAACTTCCACTCCATAATATGTTTGATCATGCTCATTTCCCAAAATGGCTAAATTATTATAGAGAAGAAGAAAGTCAACAGTTATGTTGTTTGTAAACCATTTGGGGTGACAACATCCTGAGCAAATGGTGACCAACTGTAGAACGGGAATGGTGTGGGACACTGAGAACCACCTCAGACAAAGGGGTGTCAGAACTTAATTAACATAGAGACTACAGCTGTTACAACAGGACGAACTTCGTTTAAACTGTAAATGTATAAAAGGTTTGAATTTAGGATGTTCTGGGTTCATTCTGACTAAATTGGACCCAAGGTACTACATGTACTTTTTCACTGCTATGCTACAATAAACATCTTCATCAAGATCCTCAACGTCCTCGTCACTTTTTCTTACAAAACCCAAGCTATATATATATATATTATTATTATATATATATATATATATATATATATATATATATATATATATATATATATATATATATATATATATATATATATATTATTATTATTATTATTATTATTTTTTTTTTTTTTTTTCTGTGGAGTGCAAAAACAGATCTATGAAAGCTTTCATTTTCGGGGGAACAATTCCTAACGTAAGAAGCTCTAATGGCAGACAGCATTGCCATTGACAAGGCTGAAGCTAGCAACAGAGTGGTTCTGGGTACTTTTGATTGAACTCAGCCGTGTGTTGTTACGCCTAGTGCTTTGTGAATGCAGCAAGATGGAGGGGCAGCAACAGCAAAGCTGATTGTTGAACTGCTTTCTAAAGGATTTACTGAGCAGGTAGAGAGCAAAAGGATTTACGCAAGAGTTGGTGAAGGCAAGGATACGCGCACACACACTGCAGATGAAATGGGCCATTGAGGTGTCCACTTCTGTGTAGTGGTAGGACCGGTAGAGGTAAATCACATGGTTGGGGAGCCAGCAGATGGCAAAAAGGCCCACAAACACCAGCACTGTCTTGGCAAGCCGTATACGTGACTCAATCTATGGTTCAGAGAACAGAAACAGAAATATCACATAAATAAATTGTATAAATATATATAAGTACAATCTTTATACTATTATTAGATGATTTGAAATAGGACAATCTGTGATTTTTTTACTTTTCTTTATTAAACTCCTTTATTAAACTGATTTTCTACTTTTCTTTATTAAAAAGCCAGAATAGGATATTTTTAAAGCATTATATATGTGTATAATGATTTTAAAATATCCTATTCTGGCTCTTTCAACTTTGAAGGCTCAACCAATGGCATGATATGGGTGGGACTAATTGTTTGTTCGACCAATAGCAGACAGAGGGAGTTGTCAAGAACCTGTTTGGGGAAAATTTTTAAATTTAAATGCATTAAAAAGAAAAAAAAAGAATGTCATACACATTTCAATGTCATACACACGTTTCATTATCAAGGACCTTTTCTTATTAGATCTCCAACATTTATCTTCATCGTCCATGCAGACTGATACGTTAGAAAGAAATGTATGATACAGGCACTTGTATGCATCATAGATGAAGAATAACAAAAGCAGCACTTTGGTATACGTTTAGTACATGGTTCCTAACATACACAGTACCTTTCAAATCCAGACTGTATTATTCATATAACAAAAGAAAAGCAGAGCAGAGCAGATGTTTTTAAAACAGATACTGAATCGCCGTTCGAAAACAATTACAGGTTAACTGCAAAATTTAACACATGCTTTCTCTGCATGGACTCTGGCATGTTCAAACTCAGCAAAATAAATTTTAAGGGCTCAAAATTCTTAATATAATGTAAAAAAAAAATTCTCTAAACTAGAAAAAGCTTGAATATTGTATTATTTAATTTCTATATTAACCTAAAAAACCTACATTCAAAATAACCATAAATAAACACACACACACACACAGATTTTTTTTTTTTTTTTGTAATTACAGTCATAAACATGTATTGAAATTATAATATTAAAAATGATATCTGGGCCTGTTATGCATGTTTTGTGTTTTCATGAATAATTGGGTATACCAAATGAAGGTAAACAAGAATGTATGAAATATAAAAAGTGATACAATTACTTTAGCTACATTACATTTTTAAAAGGAACTAACATAATGATGGGCTGAAGGACAATTAAAACAATAATCGTACTTCGACAGCTGAAGCACTACTAGACCTTTAAACTCACCTGCCTCCGAATGTGTGCATTTCCTTCCACAGGCATGTTGATCGCACTCTGAATCAGACTCCTGGCAATGAAAATGTAGTACACAGCAATAATGAAGAGAGGAATGATGTACAGAATGAGGAAGGAGGCCATGGAATGGATTTTGGGGTGCAGGTCTCCGGCATGAGGATACGGGGCACATGTTTTAAAAGTCTCATTGGTTTCAGGGATGTGGAAGGTGTGGAGATCGGAGAACACCACCTCAGGAATGGCCAGGATCATGGAGAGAAGCCAGATTGACACAGCCCTCAGGCAGACCTTAAGCGAGGCTTTAGATGTCTGGATATCCATTGGCTTGACAATTGCCTTGTATCTAAGAGACAGAAAAGGACAAGCTGCATTTGTATGAAAAAAGACAGTGTGATTCACGAAAGCTTCAGAGCTGTCTAATATATAGCATGAACAATATTAGAAACTGAAATACAAAAGCCGGGTTCCATAAGTAAAAATCCTATTCATTTTCTCCAAGGAATTTTATTAAATTTAAAAAAAAAAAAATTATTTTTTTTGTCAACGGTAGCTTATAAACCGTTAAAGACAGACCTACTGTGAATCAATGGTCTATATATGCTTTTGTTAAAGGCATCATTTAACATTACAATATATTCATTCTTGGTGAAAAACTACATGATTCTGCAAATGTTCCACCAATCAGAGAACTGAAACAACCAAAGCATGCCAAAAAACTAAAAAAACTTTTTAACACCCACCCACTCCATTGAAGCACTGCAAATGACATAATTAAGTGAGTGCTAATTAATACTCATCATTATTTGAATGTATAAGTATATTTTGCAATAAATGTAAAATTGTTTCCATATACTACATAATCAAAATCTTTAATAGTTGTTAATTTAGCTTTATTTCATATTTAATTGTCATTGTAAGTGCTTCATGGGATTGAAGTTTTTCCATTATTATTGTTGTACTTTGTTCGTTTTGTCTAATTTTCAAATACTTTTTACTTCAAATTAAAATTTGTAGTGTTATGATTTATCTCGTAACTAATTTGGTTTGGTTCGTGGCTTATAATGCTTTTTTATATTGTAAAAATGAATGGGAAAAAAAAGGTTTCTAGAACCAAGTCCACTGAAAAAGTCTGTCAGGAAATAGCAGATCACCAGTTGGTGGATTGCCCAATCAGAACTGACTATTCCAGAAAACCCAAGAAATAAAAGCTATCAGACAGTAGCCTAACTATTCAATGATTGATTTAAAGCCCTGAATGCAGACCACAGGAAAATATCCTCCCACCTATGATTGCCATCTACCATCTGTTCATAAGAAATCAAGCCTCCAGTGCTAAAAGACTCCCACCACATCGATCTCTATCGGTCTTTTTTTTTTTTTTTTTTTTACTATCTAGGGTTTTTTTCTTCATTTTCTTTATTACAGATGGAGACAAACATGTAAGAGAAATTTGCAATTGTACAGTGCATTTCCCAATAAAGCAGCTTTACAAAGAATAGTGCTAATAATTTCTGACTCCTCGTGAAATTCTGAGAAAGCGTATTTTCTGTTCTTAACAACTTTGCAAAGTCTTAACGAACAATAATTATTCTTCATTATTATTGGCTTTTAGTCAACTGTTTCTCATTTAATCCAAGAGCAAATCGACCCTCAGTTGAACCATTGCTCTGGAGGTGAACTGGTTACTCTTGAGTGCTCTAGCATCAACACTAACAGACAGAGGAAGCAGTTCATTTTTTCCACCATCATTAGGCATGTCATTTTTGATTTCCATTCATCTGCTACTATCACACAAGTCACACACTTCTCCCGGAGAATACAAAATATGATCCTAATATAGAGTCTATGTACATTATTTATTCAAAATAGAATATAATAGAACAGAACAGAAAACCTCATAAACATAAAAATTATCTAAAAAAATTATGTGATAATGAAAGACGCACAAATAATTAAATACAGCTTTGATACAATACATACATTTTATGCAACTGACAATTCAATATGCATTTTAACAACCACAAACTTTTTGTAGCTTTTTGGGTTTTGTTTACTTTCATAGAGTCTTGTGTTTAAAAAAGAACATTCCTATTCTTAAGTGTAATCTCACACATTATTATGAATATGATTAAGTGATAAAGAGGTTGTTATTATTAATCACGTTCACATTTGAATTACTTCCTGGTAGTTAAAAGGCAATCAATCATTGAAATTACGGTCCAGCTTTATCTGATTACCCATTTGTACCCTAATCATGATAAGCAGAATAAGAAAAAAATAAAATAAAATCTATCATTTTGGTGACAGTTCATTATTGTTAGTGTAAACTGTTGTAATTGTGTTGGTGAGATACTTCATTATCACTTTAATATAGTAATCAAGTACATTAAAATGTATATAGAAATCGTATTGTAAAGTGTTACCAAACTCTCTGAACCACATTGAGGCTAATAAAGAATATTTGACTTACCTGTCAGCTGCCAGCGCTGTGAGCGTGAACACCGACACTCCGACCGACGTCAGCTGGGTGAACGGGATGAGTTTACAACCCATCCGCCCGAACAGCCACTCATCCGCTAGAAACTTGCTGGCATCCACGGGCGCGCAGGTGACCAGCAGAAGCACGTCTCCGAGAGCGAGACTCGACATGAACAGATTAGGGACATTGCGCATGGATTTCACGTTGCAAAACGTCCTAATCAGCGTCACATTACCAATTAGTCCAGCAGTTATGAGGAGCGCGTAAATTGTGGCGATAATGATGCCTGAATGGAAGTGCGGATGCTCCGGAGCGGCGCTGGTGTTATCGCGCTCCGGAGAGTCGCCCAGAAACTTTACATCGGGAGTCGGAGTAAATGTAGCGTCAGACATGTTATCAAATCAGCTCGTCTGCATTTTAAATCCACTATAGACGAATTCTGCCATTAATGGCGGTTTGTTCTGGTGATATTCCTCTCCAGCGCATCCTATGCGCAAATGGAGAGCCCATGTGAGGTTTGGCTGCTATATGCCACAACGATGCGCCTGCGCTCTCAAGTGAAGACGGTCAACATAAAAAAAATGTTCCTTGAAAGATGCATTTAGCGTTTAACAACTCTGTTAAAGTTAGCTGAAATGCATGTATGAAATAACTAATTGTGCACTCTTTAGAAAACTACATAGTCAGCCATTAAAGCTGCCCCTAAACTTAGTGAGCTGTCTATCTAGCATCTCCATGGTGGTACAGACAATAATCTTTTTCGCACTAAAAAGATGAATATTCATGAAATCATATTTGTGTATATATATATATATATATATATATATATATATATATATATATATATATATATATATATATATATATATATATATATAGGCACCTGCAACAGATCAGTCTTTCCCAAGCATGTTCCTATAGAGACACCAACATTACAACTTTTCCTAATCACACAAACCTGATTAAACTCATCAGCCCTGTTAGAGACTTGGATGGGTCAGATTAGACGTGACATGTATCCAAGTATGGTATCCTATATTCAGAATTTGTGCTCAGTTTTTATCCCATCCAAGTGTGCGCGCACACACACACACACACACACACACACACACACACACACACACACACACACAAACAGTAAACACACACCTGAAGCATTTATTTAATTTTTTTATTTTTGCTGTGGTGCCCTGAGAGCCGTTGGGGGTTCAGTGCCTTGCTCACCTCAGTCAGGGTATTAAGGGTGGATGAGAGCACTGTGCATTCACAATCCCTGCCATAACTGAGACTCGCCAACCATTAGGCCATGACCGCCACAACATAAAGTGACATTCAAAAATGTGTGCTTAGTGTCCCTTAAGGAATAAGGAAACACTGCAATAGATAACTTTTAAATATGATGAGAACACAGTAATGCATCGTCTTGAAAATACTTTCAGAAACCAAATGTAATCCTCAATGACAAACCTGAAAGTACAGAACACATACTACCGCAGAATTACCAAGGATATGCAGTCTCCATAGAAACAGACTTTGAGTTATGTGCAAATGAATGGAGTGTGATCCCAAAACATGTTTTATGACAAAAAAAAGAAAAGCTGACACTTAACGCAGAGCACAACATGCCAAGGTTTCAGTTCATTAGATGAAAATCCAAAACACAAAGAGCACTGCACAAAGATGATAAAATGTATCTTTCAGATTTGCAGGGTGTTAATAAGCTGAACCGAAACTGACATCAGGGATGCAACATATCTGTTTCAATATTATTCCATTACAATTATACAGTGAATCAATATCATAAATGCTGGTGTGCATCTATTAAACAACCACTCCATATTACACAAGAGACACTAGCTATCAACACAAGCATCGCTGTTCACGGAGGCTTCAAGTACTGTGTGCATGATGAAAGATCTGGCTGTAGTGGAGAACACCCTCTACAGCTCCTTTCCATAAACTAATCCCATAGTCAAAGCTTTAAGCACAACTTTCATCAACATTATATAGTGCTTGCGTGGATCCTGCAGTTGGGAAAATCGATGAAGTGTGTCTAGTGACAACAGAAATGCCCTGGCTTATCTTCACCAGGTGTAAATGAATAGGGCAAAGACTGAGCCCCCACTGTGTTGGTGAGATGATCCTGTATTACAAGAAGAAAGGGGATAATACACAAAGGGAAAAAAATCCATTCACCAGGCTCCCCACTTCCCAAATCTCCCACACCTTCCCTTTCATTTGCCGATGAAATGGTCTCCCTCTGTTTCACTCTGAAACATGCTTTTCAATCAAAAAGTCATATGCTGTTTCCATAGGTCACTACATCTGCTCTTCTCCTCTGATAATATTACACTGCAAAACCCACTCCACAAGCACTTCAATCAAAAAAAAATTGTTCTACTGTGTTCACTACACTTTTTGGCTTACTTTAGTTTTGAAAGATGTTGGCTGATGCGGTGATGATAAATGGACATTGCCCTTTGTAAGTTGAAGTTCACTCGTAAAGTATCTGTGGTACTGATGGTGATATGCACAGCAACAGTTTATCACTGCTAATGAAATCTGAAGTGCCCTTTTGTCACCATTTATCATAGATCTGCAGGAGACTACAGATTGCTCTCAATGTCCCAGTATCTATTATCATTAACAATTTGACTGCGCTGACATTAACGGATAGAAATACAATTTGAGCTGAATAATAAAACTACTGTCTTCTGCTTTAAAGTTATTAAACTGAACTGAGTCAAAATTGAATGAACTTGAGATGAATAGCAGCACTATTATTTTGTTACAGCTGTGAGTGTTTGTGTGTGTGTGTGCTTTTGTTTTTGGGACATATCAGGACACAACTCTGTATTATGACATGGGTATGACACAGGTATTACAAGGAGAGGGTGACTTATGAGGACATAACCCATGTCCCCATTTTTCAAAACGCTTATAAATCCTACAGAATTCGTTTTTTTGAGAAAGTAAAAATGCACAAAGTTTCCTGTGAGGGTTAGGTTAAGGGGTAGGGTTGGTGAAGGGCGATAGAATATACATGTTCTACAGTATAAAAACCATTACGCCTATGGGATGTCCCCAAGTTTCATAAAAACAAACATGTGTGAGTGTGTGTGTGTGTGTGTGTTGAAATGTTGGGACTTGCAAGATGTTTCTTAAAAGTATTTACAGGAAATAATGTCTTTAGCCATGATATGCAGAAATTATAGATGATGCCAAAAATTGAAACACAGATCTATTCTGAGACAGGAAAATGCTACATGCAAATAATACAATGCAACTAACCATATATTCATCCCTAGGATAAAATAAACAGGCATGTATCTTTTAGTGCACCAAATATAGCTCCATATGATGTTTTGATACAAAAACATTTGTCACTTAGTACAATCTAGCCAAATCAAGCAGAAGGCAACATCGACAGTCTGTGTGGCATGACCTCATCCTCAAAGAATAAATCAAAATTCTAACAAATAAATAAATAAAGCATATTATGACAGATAAACATATGTCTCCTTCTTAATGATTTAGTAGCAGTGAACAATTCATAGAGACCAGGTGAATTAGAACACAACCTTATTAATACTGTCTACTGCCAAATTTATAAAAACTCTCCAAATTATCTGATAATGAATGAGATTATTGGGGTCACAAACCATTATTTTGTTATCAGTAAGATATGATATTATATTTAAGTCATGTTAGATACTGGGTTTGAATTAGAATTCTAAGACTAAAACGAATGAAGTAAAATAAAAAAATAAGAAATGGATGAATAGGAAATAAAAAAAAAGAATAATATTAAATTTGATGCACTGAGTGCAGAGACGTATTGCAAGCTGAAAAGGCAAGAATGAAAGTTATTTATAGGTTCTGTGTGGGACTTTTTGGTACATTGAGAATGGACCTATTGGTCATAAAAGTACAAAGAATTTAAATCACTGGTAGATGAAAGTTAGTAAGTTAAAGCAGTAAGACTTATATATAACTTATAAAGACCTGGTATTGTGTGTAAAACACAACTCTTTTACCATGATGAAAATAAAAGGTATTATAGGGCATGTTGGGCAATATTGATTCTTCCTACAGCCTGCTCTGAATTGCTACTCAATTTTTTTTTTTTTCAGCTGAATGTCTTTGTTTTATTTTTCTTTAATAATGCCACTTTAGCGTGGCAGTTATATTGATTCACCTAAATGTCACATCAGCAGAATGTCTCGTGTAGAGGACATTATCTTGGACACACCGCTCCTTCCAGATAGACAGTCAAACAGGAAATTTCTGCAATTATTGAGTCGTAGGCAAAATCCGGATATGCTTATTAAATGTCATTCTTTATTATGTCCCATACACAAACAGACAAAGAGCCCTACACTCTGATAATTTGCCTATGAATCCATAACAGCATTTTCGGTATTCTGATATCAGTCTCAAAGAATAAACAGAAAATGGTTTTCTTTTCTTCACCACTGACATTGTTGTTTGATTAAGAAGAGGACCCAATTTTTTTTTCTCAAGGATATTCTTATTTGTGTGCAGCATACAGCAGGACCTCACATTTTAAGAATTAATCAACAACGTCTGGAGGGAATAAATGACTAATCATGCACAACGAGAAAAGAAAACTCATGTCAAAGGTCATCAGACTTGCATTGGACTGCTATAACCTTTTCAATGTGACAGACCATGAAAAGGTTCAGTTAAGACCTTTGCTTCTTATCAACTATAGTGATAACTACAGAAGCACACTGCTGTGTTATCAGAGCTATTATAAACAGAACACATGCCTGGCAATGTCTGCATGATTGAAAAGTTGCTGCTTCTATCCATTTCTTGCAATTTATGGCAGCATGTAGATTATATTATTCTCCATTGATAATATTTTCTGTTCCTATATCTGTGATAATTCAAGTGTGATTTTATTATTCTGAATAGTGTTATAAAACCTTGTTTTCAATTTTATATATAATAACACATAATTGTTAATAGGGTTTGATAATACAATACAGAATAATATTTTTTTAAAAATCATTTTTTTTTCAAATAAATGTTTATATAGACTTTACATGAATCAATGAATCCTGAAAATAATGTATCAAAATTTACACAAAAATTTTTAAGCTACACAACTGTTTTTAACATTAATAATAAGAGTAGCAATGTGTGTGTGTGTGTGTGTGTGTGTGTGTGTGTGTTTCAACATTTTATAATTATACATATGATTGATACATATAATTAATAAATTATAATGTATTATTTATTTACAAACACACACACAATTATATATAATTTCATAGGTCTGATTATTAATTTTTTGTACAAAACCATAAAAAAGTTTAAAGGTTTCAAACTGCAGACAGACACTAAAGGTAGGTAAACTTCATACAAAAGAGTAGAGAAAAATAATAATTTTAGAATATTTATCCTAAGGTTGACAATCAACATTTTCTGAAGGTTAAGCACCTCCTTCGACTGACCTTCTACTAAACATTCATTGTTGAGAGTTTTTCTTTTTTTTTTATAACATGGGGATGGATTTTAGTTTCTTGATAAAAAAATCCAGGATCATTAAACCTATAACATGTAGTCTTAGACCTGCCTGCCTGATCACACTGTGCTGGAAATGAAGGTGCTGATGTATCATGATCATCATATCACATCTGAGGGAGTGCAATTATACAGAGTTATGCTGCTAATGAAACTCTATGAGATCTTGTGTGTTAATGTGCATTGACTGTTGAGCACAAATGAGATATGTCCTCCAAAATGAATGTATTTTTCTTATTCAAACATGTACAGTATACTATGTGCATAGACAAACATGAACTCTTAAAAAGAAACTATGACAACCTCACAACCATTTGTCCACGCCAGTTGCCTGAGCTTTTTTGCTTAAAAACAAAATTTTGGTCTGAATACCGCATCAAAAAATATCTTAATCTGTATTCAGAAGATGAATGAAGGCCTAACAGGTTTGGAACAACATGAGGGTGCGTAATTAATGACATAATTGTAATTTTTGGTGGAACTAACCTTTTAAGGAGGAATTGACTTTTTGCTATTGTGAATTATGCAAGGGACGAAATCTAGAATGGCACTAATGTAGGAAAATTGATGCTCTTACCTTTTATTGATGGCTCAGGGTGAGATGGATGATGGCAGGGCAGTGAACAACTTAAAGCTGAAAACAATGAATTAAATAATGAGAAAATTATTACCACTGGACTGTAACACATTTGAAGAGCTTTATCTAATAAAAATTCAACTTATAACCATATTTCTATTCATAAATTACTTTTGTTAGGTTAGCTCATTGTTGCTTTCTAAAGGAACAACTTTAAAAATATAAATGAAAATAAATGAATGAATATATAGATATCTAGTTAGATAACTACTAGACAAATCTTAGAGATATAATAACAGTGGCTTTGCATAAAGTTATTTTAAGGCTCTAATTTGTCTGTTCTATATAAAATTAGCTCCATCTTTCCAGGTTTTTCTGAACATGCTATTGACAATTTGTCCCAATATTTCCATCTGTCCTCTTTACAGTGCCAACTGAGAATGATTCATGACCAGATTTTGCCTAGAAACCATGACAAATGTGTGTGCAGTTCTATATAGCCTCTTTCTCCCTCAAAATTAAAGGTGCTGTATGTTTCTGACTCTGCTAAAGCATAAAAATACCATAATATGTTTGCAGATATTTAATAAACATGCTAAGTTAACATAGCCTACTTGTTAATCTGAAAAACAATGCTACAGTGAATTATTCTCTTTTTTGAAAATGTGCGTCTCAGGCCGGAATGTTGGTCTCTGTTTTGGTATGCAAAATGTCTCTTTGCTTTAATGAACCTCTATATTTAGTTGATTGACTTATGGTGCAATTATTTTCCCTTCACACACAACATTCAGAACATAATGACCTTTAGCTGACTCCAAAAAATGTAATATTAAATAAAAAGCAATTGAAAAACAATTGACAATTACATGAACCCATATAAGACCGTCACCGAGGGACGCTGCTGAACTCTATGGGGTTTCCACTCACAGAAATGTAATGTCGCACACCACTCTATTCACGGTCAAATCACAAAATCACACACTGATTAGGTCTAACAGCATTTCATTCTCTTTAGTATTTCTTTGGACAACTCAACTCCAACTGGATTACTGCTGAGTTTTATTACACGCTGGTCAAGACAATGCATCACCTAAGACCACCAAGGAAATACAAGTTTAGATTTTTATTAAGGTTATTCAAGCTGGACAGAGTTGCATTTGTTGTTTGCTTGCTTAAAATAAACAGAGTAAATAAATACAATTTCCATTTTTCCCATTTCTGAGTGTTCTTAAAGGAATAGTTCACCCAAATTAAAAAGTTTCTGATGTACTTTCAGACCATCCAAAATGAGTTTGTTTCTTCTTTGTAAAATATTTGGAGAATATTCACTGGAGGAATAATTATTATGGATAGAGGAGTTGTATTTTAGCTGGAAGCAACAGTTTGAAGTTAAAACATCAATGATTGATTTGTTTCTTACAAACACGCAGCTTTTCACTTCACAATATGTTAACCGACGGACTGGAGCCGTGATTTCATCTACATTATCATGCTTGACCACTGTGTGAGTAAATGTGCAGCAAATTTTCATTTTTGTTGAACTAATCCTTGAAAGCATTCTTCATTGAAACTATGTAGTCCTATAAATCTAGAATTTCTACCTCATTGACAGGATTTCAGATTAAAAATGACATTGTTGATTGTTTTATGCTATAAAATGATGCTATAAAATGATAGACAGTATCTCCTGATCACAACTGAAGAGCATCTTGTGCTTCTTACACCTCTCTAACCTTTTGCTTGTTTCCTCTCTCGCTTGTGGAGCTATGGGTTTATGATCGTCTATGAGATTATATCAACTTATCTTACATTCTCTTGAGCCAGCGCCAATACTAATCCCGTTCGGAGAGCCCGAAGGGGAATATAACCGAGGGAGTGGAATGGGGTCCGTAATCATAGCAGAAATCAGTTCCTGAAAAACTGTAAATTACACACAGTAATGGGATCCTACATTGCATTTTATAGATTGGTCTACAAAATTACACAAAGCATGGTGAATTGATAAAACTATGGGAATCTATATCAAGCATGAAGTGTGCATGCAAACATCACTCTTATGCTTTTCACTGAATTGTTACAGGATTTAATTCTTATTCATGATAACTTACGAAAAAAGGTTTTTAGTTTCACCTTGAAACTTGTCATTCAGACAAAGGAAAAGGAAAAGTTCCTGTACATTTTTTTTTAAAGTGCACTATATTAGGCTGCAATAATCCTATTACAGTTACAATAAAAAAAAATAACATTAAAATTGGTTCAAAAAAGCTAACACAAATGTGTGAGAACATAATCACTCAGTCCTGCTGGCCTGGAGGGGTCATCTTAAGTGGTTAATCATGGTCCTAGGAAAAAAACACAGACGTTATGAAGGTGTCTAGATCTGTTTACTGCCTTGCAGGTGCTTGATCCTGACAGAGACAGATAGCTAAGAAGGAAGCACAATAACACGTTTTATGTGAGATGAAACTAAATAAATGTTCTTGCTTTATCCTGTTTTTCAGTGCCAAATGCGCCATCTATTGGTGCTTGTTATAAATGGCACCTTGATTCATGTTGTTGATATTTATGCAGAGCTGCAATTAGTGGAAAAAAAAATTACTGGAACTTTTCCTTTTCCTTTTCAAGTCACTTGGAATACAAATTCTGCTTCACTTCCTGTCTCCGGAGGTACCTTCTTCTGAACAAATTTTTGAAGGCAGCATAGATGTATTCTTCGCTGCCTTTGATATCCCACAATTTTGTGCATTCCATTCCATAATGATTGGCATAAAAAAATAAATAAAAAAATAAAGATGGCGTCTGAAAGTTGCGTTTGGTGGTCAGTTTGTGTGTAAATGTATTTTTCTGATTTGCACTTTTAATGTTATTTCTAGCGAGAATTCCAAACAGCATTACATGTCTTTACAGTACTTAAAAAATAGAAGTTTAACGGATAGATTTTTTTATTTGTGTACTTTACAAAAAATAAATCAGAAGCACCCACTGATCTATATATATTATAGATCAGTGGAAGCACCCCAGGTAGAGCGTGACGACACAAACACGCTGCTGACACGGTAAATATTGAGCTTCCTGCGCCCTCTACAGGTTAGACTGGTTCGGCGATCAGCTGTCAATCTGCGGCTGCTGGTGCTTGATGCGTCCACTGTTACTCCAAAATGCAGGCTCACGAGATCCGAAAGCAGAAAACCAACATGGTTGAGTGAGGATGAGACTTCCCAGCTCTGTCCTTGTGTCCGTCTCTTTGTTTACGGCCGAGACGACGGCTGCTCTGTATCTGAGCAGCACTTATCACTCCGCTGGTGATCAGATTTGGCAGTGTTTCACGCTCCTCTTCACGCTTGTGCCATCCGTGCTGGTGCAGCTCACACTGATCTTTATTCACAGAGACCTGAGCAGAGACAGACCTTTAGTGCTGCTGCTTCATATATTACAACTAGGACCAGTAATAAGGTAAGTGGCCAATATGCGACTGTCCCTCGGTGTATTTGGATGCGCGTCTGCTTATCACAAACCTGTGGATGGGAATTATCAATCCACGTAATTGATTACGATATAAACAATGTTTATTGTGAGCGAATACACATAATGAAAGGTGTGTGTGTGTGTGTGTGTGTGTGTGTGTTTGTGTGTGTATGGTTCGGCTTTAGGGCTTAAGGATTCATGTCCCTAGGACTTTCCATAAAATGCATCAGTTTCATTTTTGATAAGGTGATTTTAAATAGTATCATATGAGCTGTTAACATTCTATTGGACAAAAATATAATCTATGTTTCGATATGACTACAGCTTTTAAATTAAGTAACAGTGTTGACTGCTCCGATAATAGTTATAGCCTCCAGTTTATTATTAGCACTTTTTTCAGGACCATGACATTGCACAGTTTATAAGATAAAGAATATAATGGTAATAATATTACCATATCCAGTTTTCATGAACAAATTATTTACTGTACAAAGTAATGTTAACAGAACTATAAAAAAAGGCACTTCACCTGAAGTATAGATGATGATGTCATTCCCTTTTTTAAATGTTAAGTGATTTTTGTCTTTTGTCTTAATGTTCTTAATATTGTTAAATAGGCATATCACATAATGGGAATATACATTTTATAAATATACATAAATCACACATACACACACTATATATAGAGAGAGAGATTAAATTGTACTTGAAAAAATAAAATAAATGTGTAACAGATAAATTTGATAATGTGGTTGGTGTGCTAAAATGGCTGTAATTTGAAAAGTTGGTGTCATCTTTTCATTGATAAAGTCATTCTTTTATACATATATTCATGGGGTACATAAAAGTTACCCATTTTGCGAAATGACCCCTTTGCAAATTATGTTACTGTAGGAGTTTTCTTGCTGTGTAATTACACTTCAAACTGTTATTTGTTTTCCATGTACTGTGCCAGTGCCACAAGCCATTTATGGACAATTTGTGGCTTGAAATGATTTATTATTATATAAATTGGTGTTATTGACAGCTTCAATTCCAGTCCAGGCTTCAAAGTGAACTGTTCCATCTCTATCGGCCTGTGTTTTTGCATTGATCATGTGTATAATTGAAGCATTGATATTTCCTTTTCTAATAGTAGAGTTTAGCAACACAACCTGGACCAGCTCATTCAGATAAAGCCCAGCAGTGTTTCAGTCCTGTGTGATTCATGTGTAATTCACTTGTTTATTTCACTGAATTAGTGTGAATGGCCTCTGAAGGCTCTCTTGGCCATCTCTTAACACACTCTCATATCATCAAGGTTGCCTGCACCCTATTATTATAAAATAATAATAGGGTGCTGTTGTCAAGGTTAGGCATCGGGAATACTCACTCAAACTTTGGCACCTACTACCTGTCCTGTAAGACCTAGTCTCTGCATTTTAAATCAATGAGAGGAACATATCAGTCGCTGAGGCCTTACAAAAGCTGTCCTCATATAAGCTAGAATGCTGGTGAGCTTTCATTGAATTTAGTGCAATTCTACGAACTGTCGCATTGTCCATTGTCTATGAATCGATATCGAATCGATGTCATTTAAAAAGAAAAGATTAATCGAAAAATCGATTTTGTTGCCCAGCCCTAATAAACACATTTCATTTCACCAAATACACAAAATAATGTTATTTTGTAGCAAAGCCATATGACCCCTTTAACCAATCATTCATCCAAACAATAACACTTTTTATTATTTTAGGTGTCTGGATGCTTTCTGTATCTATGGTAGTTCTGGACAGGTGGAGGAGCCGTATGTCACCATCACCCGTAAGAAGCAGATGCCCCGGGAAGGGCAGACCGAGGAGGTGGAGCAGGAAGTGGGGCAGGCGGAGGGCAAGTTAGTCACCCACCGGGCTGCTTTCGCCAGGACCTCGGTCATACAGGCCTTCCTGGGTTCTGCACCCCAGCTCACGCTGCAGCTCTACATCTGTGTGCTGCAGAAAGGGGTGTCCGTCGGTAGAGGTTAGAACACACACACACACACACACAGTATCAAGTACATTCTGGCACACCTAAAATAGAGCGCTGCTGGCAACAGACTGGGTTAATGAAGGCTTTTAAGGAAACTGAAAGCTTAGTGCCATAGTGTTAGTTACTTAAAATTTTCCAGCCTTCCTGAATACTTGACTTTGATTGCTTGAGAGTTTTAGCTGTCAGATATTTCGGAACAAAGATTGTTGCCTATAGCAACTAATCACTTATCCAAGAAAATGTTTTGTTGTCATCTTATATTTGGGATAATTTACAATCAGACAGTCATTATTACAAAATAAGTCTCTATAAACATGAATACTCTTTATTTGGCCTGTTCATCACTTACAGTACATACCAGTTCTTGTGACTCTTAAAAATAAAAACCAAAAGTCCAACTATTAAAGGGGGGTTGAAATGCTCGTTTTCACTCAATATCCTGTTAATCTTGAGTACCTATAGAGTAGTACTGCATCCTTCATAACTCCAAAAAGTTTTTATTTTTATTATATTTATAAGAGAAAGATAGTCTGTACCGATTTTTCCCAGAAAAACACGAGCGCCTAGAGGCGTGACGTGTGGGCAGAGCTAAAGAATCACGAGCGCCAGGAGGCTTTTGTGTTGAGAGCATGTGGAAGCTGTGACACAGATCCAGAGGCTGAAATTTAACAAGAGCAGCATCAGCAAAGGCGGTATGCTATGTGGTATGTACTGAAACTGTATATATTTGCTTAGCGGTTTTGGAAAATGACTAAGTTCCACTTTATGTCGTCTTTTTTTTTTTTTTTTTAAGCTGTACATGTGGAAAGTGCAGTTTGATGACAACATCGCATGTTGTTTACTTGATGTGCTTACGCGCTGATAGCTAAGTTAACAACACAGAGATATTTGAAGCAGTTTTACTCACGGCATGTGGTTCCAACACACGATCGTGACCCTTTTCCGTTGGGACTGCATTATCCTTAAGAAATAAACGACGTGCAATCCGAAATGCAGGGAATAAACAAAAACACTTGCACAACTCCGTTGATGCTCTGTAAAAATAAACTCCATCCACTGGTCCCTTAATGCTGTTTCTCTTTTGGTAATCTGTGCAGGGTTGTCTTGCCCTGGCAACCAAAAACACACTTCTTTTGTGACTTTTCGCGACGCTCTCGCTCTGATCAGGCTGTGCTGAGCCTCTCAGTGCTGTGCTATAAGGGAGCGCGCGCTCTTCCGGCAGAAGTGCCCTCAGGACCCATATAAGGAAATTCCGCTCCATCTAACGTCACACAGAGCCATACTCGAAAAAAACTTTCCGAAACTTTTGACAAACCGGAAGCATGGGAATCCAACTCTTTAACAGTGTAAAAAACTCAGTATGCATGAAATAGCATTTCACCCCCCCTTTAAAGTTTCAGAATTTTCAGAACGAGAACAACTTCTTAAATCATATTAAGGTTCTAGAGCAGTGATCTTTAAATCTGGCTTGTGAGATCCACTTTCCTGCAGAGTTTAGCTCCAACCTTAATCAAACAAACCTACCTGTGATTTTCTAATGATCCTGAAGACATTGATTAGCAAACTGTGTGATTGATCAGGGTTAGAGCTAAACTCTGCAGGAAAGTGGATCTTGCGAGCCAGATTTGAGGATCACTACTCTACAGCATAATTTAGACTTTTCTTTTGTTTTGTTGTCATTTTGTTATCTGGCCTTGCAAAGTCTTAGCATTTCATATATACTGTTTTTTTTGTTGTTATTTTTTTTTAGGATTTTAGCATTTCAGATTACATAAACTGTTACATTCTGCACTATTTTTAGGTCATTATCAAGTTATTATATTTGTGAAACTGATCATGTGAATTCCTTTTTGCAGTTTTGTCAGATGTTCTTGGTTTCAAGTTATTCTGAAATTCATGTACATTAATTTAGACTTTTCATCCAGATTGTTATAATAATAATGAAAATGTAAAATGTGTATTATATTACAAAAAAAGCAAATTGGTCTCATTTGTACCCCACTGTATATTGTAGACAGCTTAGGTATTTGCAAGCTGTTATTTGGTGTAATGTGAATTTTACTCTCCACCCATCAACTGTCACTCTTCACTGAATATTAAAAATGATAGACCCAACTGTGCCTCGCAGATATGTAGTCATCCGCTCGACATGAAGAATGTGTTGTCAACCTTGCAGTCTTTCCTTGAAAGCAGTATTGCAAATGGAAGTTCATAATGGACAGTAAATCAGTCTGACCCCATTACCCATGAGGCATAGAGTAATGATACGGTGACTGACTTTAGATCAGATGGAAGGCTGGGAGAGGCCATATGTTTGCACTGCTGGTGGATTTGGGCCTTCGGGGTATCTGCTTTTGTTATCCTTTATTACTAAACAACAATAGTAAACAACACAGTGAAGTATGTAACCGAATGGTAACATGTTGTGCACCACAGTAATGGAGTCCTAAACTAAATAAAAATAATACTAAATAAATGACTTGATAAAACACAATTTTCATTAAATTTAGTCCTGAATTAATTTTTTTCCTACGTGTTATTTTCTCTATTTTATTTAACATAATTTTTATTCTGTCATTTATTTTTACATTTATCTATATATTTATTTAATGCATTCATTTTTTTTTTTATTTATTCATCCCCACATGTATTTATTTCCATGATTATTTATTTAGAAATATTTGTTTTGCTTTTCTGTGTGCAACATGGAAATGAGGGCGGTAACAAGTCATTTATTTATTTATGCATTTTTATATTTATTTATTCCATATTTATGTATTTATTTCCATATTTATTTATACATTTATTTATTTTTACTCTTCTGTGTGCAGCTTGGAAATGGGTTAGATATCAAGTCATTTCTTGATGTAAAATAATATATATTTCTGCATATTAGGGCCTCCACACCCAGTAGAGTACTTTATTCCACTTATCTGATGCAAAAGCTTTCAGTTGCTTTTTACCACAAAGTATGTTTATATTGGATTTAATGTAATCATTTTTCATTCTTTTTGCTCTCTGCCAGGTACACTGATGGTCATTTCCCTTCTTTCAATTGTATATGGAGCCCTACGCTGCAATATTCTTGCCATAAAGATACGTTACGATGATTATGAAGTCTCCGTGCGTCCATTGGCATACCTGTGTGTGTTTCTGTGGCGAGGGTTTGAGATCGCCACACGCGTGACCGTTCTGGTCCTCTTCAGCTCTGTGTTGAAGGTATGGGTGCTTCCAGTGGTGTCGGCCAACTTCATCCTGTTCTTTCTGCACCCGTGGGTTCTCTTCTGGAGCAGCCGCTCTCCATTCCCAGAGAACATCGAGAAGACATTGACCCGTGTCGGGACCACTACTGTCCTCTGCATGCTGACCTTCCTGTACGCCGGCATCAACGTGTTCTGCTGGTCTGCCGTGCAGCTCAGATTGAATGACCCTGACCTGATTGATAAGGGTCAGGCATGGAGGCGCCTCGCTGTGTATTATTCCCTCCGTTTTGTGGAGAACACAGGGCTGACTTCGATGTGGTACGTCCACCGGACTGAGATCTACCAATTGGTGGATGTCCCCGTGTTAGAACTGTCGCTGTTGTTGGGTTACGCCACAGCTGTGTTCTTTATGTTGCTCTTTTACCAGTTTTGCCACCCATGCAGGCAACTCTTCTCATCCAGTCCAGCCCAGGGCTTTTGGGAGTGCTGTGGACCCCTCTGCCTGCTCCGTGGGACGCTTTCCCAGTCTGGCTCCGAGAGGACCAAGCCATCAGGGGAAGACGTTGGTGATGATCCACCCAGCGTTAACATAGGGGACATTGGGCAGAGTTTGTGCGGCGCAGTGTGAGCAAAGCGCAAGTTTTTTGTACAACAAACGTTAATGTGGTCTGATGTTGTTTTGGACCTCACTGATATTCATTGCATGGACAAAAACAATTCTCTTATATGAAATATTTTCTCTTGCGTTCCAAAGAATTAAAAAAATAATAATAATTCCATTTGGATCATGAGAGTGAAGAAATGATGACAGTACCTTTACCTCATGAAATGCCCTTTAAGGATAAAAAGGGAGGAATTAAATTAAAATGTTAGAGTTCTGCCATGATACTTAATGGTGAAATGGAAAAGTCAACATTTGTTGAACTTTGAGATGAATATACTTATACTTGTTTTGTTTACAAGGCAAGTGAGCCAGCATGTATCACTGAAGTGCACGTGAAATTCCCTAATATGATGGAACCGCTGCTTTTGTCATGTGATGTGGGAGCACTTTGTCCCTCGTTCGGTGTTGGTTTTAAGAATGTCATAGCTTCCATGCTCTCTGTGTCTGGATTATTTAAAGCAAATAATTTTTTTTTTATTATTATTATTTGTTTGAATGATAAGCTGTTAATATTTCCACCACCTTGAAGCCATTGCTTTCTGAAAAATGTCTGACAACCTCTCAGGTTCATTAGTAATAATTTATTCTAGTTTATATTATCTATTACTCTGTTCATACTGTGTATAAGACTGAAATAAGTTCTGATAGGTCATATTAGAGTTTCCCATCATATGATTTGATATGGCCTAAATTCAAGCAATTCAGAATTGCTTTCAAAATGTAAGGACTTTTGGATCGTGATAATTTTTTTTGGACATTTGGGTTGCCAGGACCTTCGTAATCCTGCAAAGTAGAATTAAATTTATTGTTTTTCCATTCTTTGTTTACACTCCTGTTTTTGAACTTGTATCATCTGGGGTCCTCGTTTACACATTATTTTCAGATTTTTCCTACAAAAAGTAAAAAGAAAAAAAAAATATTTTCATTGAGGGCAGTAGATGATTGTATTCTAACTTTACTGCCCCCCTGTGGGGAGACGAATGCTTTGAGTTTCTTCATTCTGCAAGACTTTGTGATCAGGTTACATCTGGAAACTCCCTTAAAATTGGTCCTTCAGCACTGTATAGATCGCCTCACTGCTTTTGATATGCGCAACTGTCAGCCAAACCCATGAAAAAAAATAAAAAAAATAAAGGAGAATGATATGTGGTGCATGAAGGTACACACGGTTTATTTGTTTTCAGTTTTTCCAGTTTTCCTTGTTATTTATTTAGAAACATTTCTGATAACTTCAGTTAAAACCCAATGCTTCAAGAGAAAGATAGTAACAAATGCAGGAAAATTATGTAAATCATATAACCATATTACAACTAACATAAAAAAAACACTAGATGACAGACTAAACAATAAAGCAGGAAGAGAACTGAGAGATCCTCTGACCATCCACTTCAGGTTAAGGACCGTTGCTTGATGTTTTCTCATGGGCTCACAGTTGTGACGATATTTCCTGATTTACTTCTCTGCTTCATATATCAAATCCCTTTTTGTCTTGTGGCTTTCTTCAAAATCTTTCATCCTCACTTCACTTCATCTTTTCTTTCTCCACGTTTCAACATCATGGGGAACTTTGCTGCAAATGAAGGACTTTCCATTTTTGTTATTGTAAGCTATGCTTTTATTTTTGGTTTCTTAAACTGAAATAACCTTTAAATTCTTTTTACAATCTTTATAATCTTTGGGTTTTAAAGTTCTTAATTGTTTTTAATTGTGTAGTGTGTGTATGTGTTCGGCTCTATACTTTATATAATTACTTCATCAGTCTGCAAAACATCTCAAACACCATTTATTCTGTTTTTCAGCTGGTATGGCTTGGCATCAATGTGTTTCTCTTTGTGCACTTTTACTTGGCATTTCTGGTTGAAAGATACTATTATACTAGAGTCATCCTTGGGGTAAGTGTCAGATCATTTATACATTTTAAACAAATAATGTATTCAATAATATACAAATATAATGAATGTATTTTATTTTTTGTAAATTATTATATTGATGTAACTGCTTTTTTTAAATGTATGCTGTATAATGTGTAGTTAAATATAATATCAAGACACACTACAGTGTTAATTATATAAAATGTATATTTTCACTTTAATTTCATATTTGTATATTGCACTCAGCTAGTTATTGTTACATTATATCTCTATAAGTACAGTTTTTTAATGAATCAGTGAATATGTTGTTTAGAGATTAAAATGGGAAATGAAAATTCTCTATGGCTCATTCTCTCTCTCTCTCTTTCTAAGCATGCTCTCTCATGGGCCAGAGCTCCAGCTGCATGTCTGAATTTTAACTGCATGTTGATCCTGCTGCCCATCTGCAGAAACCTGCTCTCGTTCCTGCGCGGATCCATACAGGTCAGGAAAGGAGCAACAGAGCGAAAGTGAAAGGCTTATCCACTTCAGGTAATGAAAAGTGAAAAAGCCTGAATCTCCTCATTAATGGTGTGTGTGTGTTTGTGTGTGTGTGTGTGTGTGTGTGTGATCACAGTACTGTAGCCGCACTGCAGCCCGCCAGCTGGACAGAAACCTTACTTTCCACAAACTAGTGGCCTACATGATTGCCCTCCACACAGGTACAGTAAGAAAGAAACGTTCACATAATTTACACTTTTGAACATATATATCACTGGGGCAGTCCTCTTTCAAAAGGTAATAACATGTACTTTTATACTACTAATATGTGGGGATATATAAGTTACAAATATGTGCCTTGTTCCACCTCAGTGACAGTTTTATTTTTCTTCTAAAAGTATTTTTGATATTTTAAGGATAAATTACTGTAAGCCTTGCATTTTCTTCCAGCCATCCACATCATAGCTCACTTGTTCAACTTTGAGAGATTCATGGATTCCCAGCTTATGATCAACAGCAGTTACCTCCCTTACGTGCTTTCTCAGATTGGCAACAATGACAACAGATCCTACCTGAATCCTATCAGAACCAATGAGACGGTGAGTCTTTCCAGACCAGTTTTGCAAGGTTTTAACTCATTTCATTCACTCACATTAGTGTACATATAACTTTCACAGTCTCAGTGTTAGCAGAAGTTGCCTTTAAAGCCCTGACTCTGAAGCAGCACCCCGTTTATTATGCAAGGAACCTCTGATTTCACTTCAGCCCCACAGGAAAAAACCCTCCCACTTCCGCCCACGGTTACATCACATAACCATCATGCTGCTGCCGCTGTTGTGATCACGCGATTTACAAAAATTCAGTTGCCATGGTGTTGCTTTGATGACCCAGTGGACAATAGCCAGAAATAGAACACAGAGGGGATGAGAAGCCCATGATCATAACAAAACATTTATAGTGCCATGTTGAAATACAACCTACACACACTTCCTATGACTGATATAAAAAATCATCAGAGACAGCCGCTATGACATATTTGATCAATTTTGTGGCTTAGGGTAAAATATATAAATTAATAAAATGAAAATATTTTTTTTAATAAAATGATGCCTATATTACAACTACACACAATCTCTGCAGTATATACACTACCGTTCAAAAATTTTTACCATTTAAAATTATTAATTTCTATTTTAATATACTTTTAAATGTCATTTATTCCTGTGAATGCAAAGCTCAATTTTCAGCAGTTATTACTCCAGTCATTAGTATCCCATGATCCTTCAGAAATCATACTAATATGCTGATTTGGTGCTCAAGAAACATCTATTATTAGCAGTTGTGAAAACTGTGATCGTTTTTTTTTTTTCAGGATTCAACAGTTCAAAATAACATAATTTATTTGAAATACATATATTTTGTAGAATTATAAATGGTCACTTTAAAATCATTTAATATGTCCTTGCTGAATAAAAAGTATTAATTTAAACGAAACTTGCTGCCCCAAAACATTTGAATGGTAGTGTAATGGTAGTCTGAAATTGCACAGTTCAGATATTTGCACACTGCTTTATCTTTGTTTTTGTTTTCTTAATATAATGATTGTTTAATGTAAAACATTTTGAGTAATGTTTCATGTTGTCATTTTTGTATTTGTGACTTTCCAGAACCCAACCATAGTGATGTTTACTACTATAGCAGGACTAACAGGGGTGGTCATCACCCTCGCCCTCATCCTCATCATCACCTCCTCCATGGAGGTCATCCGAAGGTCATATTTCGAGGTGTTCTGGTTCACCCATCACCTGTTCATCGTCTTTTTCATTGGTTTGGTGCTACATGGAGTCGGGTTAGGGTTTTTGATCAATTAATGTTATTCTTTTTTTTTTTTCTTTTTTTTTAACTAAAACTATTTAATTTAAATGTGCTTATTTTGAATAAACAAATGCATTAGTAGATGTAAATAATTTAATCTATACTTTCATTCAGCAAGGTGCATCTTATTGATGATCTTATTATCATGCATTATTTATGCACTAACATTGTGTGTGTCTCTGTGTAGGCGTATTGTGCGAGGCCAGACTCTAGAAAGTGTAAAAGTACACAACCCAGATGAATGTCACAGCCGGTTCGAGACCTGGGGAAAGAATGGTACCGACTGCCCAGAACCTGTCTTTGCTGGGAATCCCCCGATGGTATATCCTAAAATAATCACAAATACATCTAGCATTTCTTTAATCATTGTGATGCATCTCAAAAACATGTACTTCCTTTTACAGACATGGAAGTGGGTGGTTGGCCCCATGATTCTATATGTATGTGAGAGACTGGTGCGCTTCTATCGCTCACAGCAGAAAGTGGTTATCACCAAGGTTAGTCAGTCAAAATTTGATTAGGCCCCAATGGATTTCTTCCCCTCTTACTGTATTGAGTCACTTTACAGGTTGTGATGCACCCATCCAAGACCCTTGAGCTGCAGATGAAGAAGAAGGGCTTTAAGATGGAGGTCGGTCAGTATGTTTTCATCAAGTGCCCGTCCATTTCTCAGCTAGAGTGGCATCCCTTTACCTTGACCTCTGCCCCGGAGGAAGACCACTTAAGCGTGCATATCCGAATTGTTGGAGATTGGACACAAGCCCTTTATACGGCCTGTGGCGGTGACAAAACCGTGGTGCAGGATGCTTGGGCACTACCAAAGTAAGATTAAAGTGACAGATTAATAATTAAAAGGAGTCTGTCAGCATTTACTCACCTTAATGTTGTTCCAAAGCTATATGAATTTCAATGTTGTTTTGGACCCCATTGACTTTCATCGTATGGACAAGAATTTTCTTTAAAACATCATCTTCAGAAGAATCACACAAGGCTGAATTAATGATGATAAAAAGCTTGTTTTTGGGTGAACTGTATTTTTTAATCTGAGTTTCTTGAATAACAGATGTAGTGCTTGTAATAGTACTAGTCCCTTTTTACAAGTCTCACTTGTAAAAAGGGAAAATATCTGTGCAAAAAGGGATATGAATGTACAATCATAGTTGAGAAAAAGAGAAGTGTGGAGATGCTGGGTTTCTGGTGAGAAGTTGGTAGGCAATATGTTGATTGCAACATGACTGAATTTTTCTTTCTATTTCTCCTTATATGTTTCCTAATTTCTTCCTCCTGCAGTAGAGAACTGAGAGAATACAAATGAATAACTTATCACGTTTATAAATGATAAGTGAACAACACAATGCTCAGTTATTTCTTTGGAACGTCCTGTAAGGATGCGTTTGCTAGTCTTTTGTGCATAATGTCTGTTTTTCTCTGTGTAGGGTGGCTGTGGATGGGCCTTTTGGGACGGCCAGCGAGGATGTCTTTCGTTATGAAGTCGTGATGCTGGTCGGTGCTGGTATTGGTGTGACACCTTTCGCTTCTGTTCTGAAGTCTGTGTGGTACAAACACGTCCAGGAGAACAAAAATGTCTTCACCAAAAAGGTGATATACAGCACTAAGTTTAGCTATTCAGGCTTTGAATGACAGAACAACATCTTTTGTTTAATGTCTTTGCAGATGCCATGTTTATTTTGTAGTTTTATTCATTAAAGCTCATAAATTTCAGCTTTAGGATGATAGCTTTTAAAGCAACACTGTGTAACTTTTTCTGTGTTCACAATTTGAATGTAATGCAAATATAATGGGTGAGTACATCCGAAATAAACCCACGGTACATTTAAATTAAGTGATTTTTGTGAACTATTGTAGCCTGTCCAGGTCGTCACCGCTGCGGAGTAACACATACCTGCGTGAATCGGCATAGACGGAAACTTGGAGAAGTAGTTCCGGTTAGAATGTCCTTCCGCGGCAGGCGTGCTGTTCTGTTTATTAACCGTTAGAGCGCCAAAATGTACAGTGTTTCTTTTAAAGCTGTGGTAGGGAACTTTTGACGCTCTAGCGGTTAATAAACAGAACTGCTTGCGTCTTGCGGAAGAACATTGTTGCCGGAACTACTTCTCTCTGTTTATGTCTATGAAGAATCACAAAGGTACTGGGTTACTCCGCCGCGGTGCCCCCGAAGCAATCTAAAATAGTCAGAATATAAACACTTATTATAGGTGCACCCTAGTGATTCAGGACAAGCCAAAAACACAGTTTGGAAAATGGTGTACTCGCTTATTATATAATTTTTTCTACATTTTGAACACAAACAAAGTTACGGACCGCAGCTCTGATTGGTTATTTTTTACCGGGAGCGATGGAGTTTCTGCAAATGGCAATAGGACCACTGGGAGGAGCCAGAGGAGCTTGATTTTTTTCACAGATTATCTGTCTCATATTCTACTGTCAGGACATAATGACAGGTTTAATAAATATGTAAAAAATATTTTTTTTTACAAAAGTTCCCTACAGCACCTTTAAGGCAAAATACTACAGGCGAATATGGTAACAATTGTAAGTAATTGATATCACCTAACTGCTCCAGTTAAATATAATAAAATAAACAATTAAATGTGTATTTGTTTACTTTCCACTAGTCTGCAAGAAGTCAAGTAATGGAAGCAAAATAGCCTAAAATCTCAAAATTGACGAGAACCTCAGAAAACAGCGGGTTAGTCTGTGGTGTCAGTTCATACATATGTTAGCTAAACATTTAATGTTCTGACCATTGACCTCTGCAGATCTATTTCTATTGGCTGTGTCCGGAGACACAGGCTTTCGAATGGTTTGCAGACCTGCTGCAGAGCTTGGAAAGACAGATGATGGAGAAAGACATGAGCGATTTCCTCAGTTACAACTTTTATCTAACGCGCTGGAAGGATGCTGAGGTGGGTGAAAAGACTTGCTTGTTAAATGACACTGTGAACTATTTTGAAAAAAGAAATACTTCGGCACTCATACTTTTGATAACTGTTTAAAGGCGGCCCATTGGAGAGTTCAATATCAGGCGGAAGATGATCCCATTACTGGGCTTAAGCAGAAGACTCGGTACGGCAAACCCAACTGGGACAAAGAGTTCAGCACCATCTCTACCCAACACCCAGGGTATGTAGAGTGTGGTAAATAACAGCAGGGATAAGGCTTTCTACTCTTCCTGTGCATTAATAACTAGTATTTTTTCATCTTCTTTCAGTTCAAAAGTAGGCGTTTTTCTATGTGGTCCTACAGCTTTGGCCAAAGCTCTGGGGAAGCAGTGCATTTCACACACTGAATCTGGAACTGAGTTTATATTCAACAAAGAAAACTTCTGATGTACTCCAAAGTGTGTCTACTGAAAAAACAGTGAAAAATCCACTGCAAAAGATATTCAGACTTGTTTTCAATATATTGTTTCTTGATTAATTGTCTCACTGCAATGGCAGATTTTTAAAGTTTCTATTTACTATACTTAATGAAATTATTAAAGGGGGGTGAAATGCTATTTCATGCATACTGAGTTTTTTACACTGTTAAAGAGTTGGATTCCCATGCTAAACATGGACAAAGTTTCCAAAATTAAGTTGTACGTTTGAAGGAGTATTTTTATTCCCAAAATACTCCTTCTGGTTTGTCACAAGTTTCGGAAAGTTTTTTTTCGAGTATGGCTCTGTGTGACGTTAGATGGAGCGGAATTTCCTTATATGGGTCCTTAGGGAACTTCTGCCGGAAGAGCTTTTCAATCAATATATTATTAACTAAAGAATTTTTACAATAAAAGGCACACCACTATAAAACAAGTTCAAATACTAAATTGAATAAAGTGTTACAGTGGGCACACTTTGAAATTATTTAACATTAAATGTGGAATGTGTAGATGGGATTCAATTTCGTTGAAAATGAAGTGACATTCTTGCATTATTTGTAGATTCCCACTCATATTTTGTATGTGGTTCAGCGTTTAAATATATTTTCAGATAAATTCATCAGAAGTCTGAAGACTACAAAAGAATCAAACAACATTTTGGATCATTAAACCCAAAACAGACAAAACTTTAATAATTAAGCATCAACATATTTGCATTTCATCCTATACAGAGCAAAGGTGCACGTTACCTTTGCAAGCCCAAAAAAATAACAATAAAAGACAAATGACCATGATGTAGTAGCCGAGCATTAGCGATACGCTCTAAATTTTGTAGAATAGTCAAAACATGACACAAGACACATGTGACTGTCAAAGTGAAGGTGGTTTTGTGTCTCAGCCCTGATTCCTGCTCATAGTGCAATAGCCACTGCAAACACACTGACGACACAGTACATGGTGCGGTTCTCCCACCTGACTGTGCAGCTTCCTGCAAAAACACAACACACACATATTACATTTTTATATAGTTTATTATAAAGATCTATTGGTTTATTACAAATGCAATGAATATAATGCACATTTTATAATGCCATTTTAGTGGTGTCTACAGTATTCTATATTTTTTTTATTTGATGACATTTTTAAACTATTTAATTTTACTATATTTCATGAATATGAGGTCTCTTTTTGAATGCATGTCTCTGCCATGAGACAAAAAAAAAGGTAATTGCGCCTTTTTATTTCACAATTTGGACTTTTTTTTTTACCCACAATGCAGGGTTTATTATATCACAATTCTGACTTTTTTTGCTTAGAATAGCAATTCTTAAAAATGTTGAGGAAAAAAAAGGGCCAAATTATACACATTTACATCCACTCTGGAATTGCATTCCTTCTCTGATGACATCAGTTTGATGGCTTGGGCAGAATATCCTTAAACACACTCCTCCAATCGTTAGTTTGCTATGAGTGAGAGATGAAAGGAGGAGCGCAATAATAAAACCACGCCCACTACTCAATATTCAGTTTCAGCTGGAAATACGTCACTTCATTGAAATAAAGTCAACAGCAACTTCCGGTTCACGCAGACTTTAAACTCACGCTAGACTGAAGTCATACTGTGTTTCTTGACAATCTAAATATTATTTTTCGCACTTTCTTTGCGTCATTTCAATATCTTTGGATGGTACATCTAATAAAAAATGTAATTCATTACATCTGTGAACATGATGCGGACATCTCTGGATGGTGAAAACATCATCCCCTTCTCCTTCATAGCATCATTCAGCTTTGCCTTTGTTATTGTTTTGAAAATGTGACCTCTTTCGGTGAAAACTTTGTCAGACAAATGTCAATTAAGTTAGAAGGCCATTGTGTCAAATGTGGCTGAGCTAAAACGATGAAAACACAAAATTACATAGAACTAAAAGCTTTACCATCAGTGGTAGTGTCCCAGTAACAAGAGTTGGCTGTGTGAAGACCTGCGCCGCTTTTCTGCATCACAGCACAGTTGACTGAATTTGATAGATAATATATAATCAACAACAGCACTTTGCATAATATCTTTCAGCCTTGTGCAAATACGATGTATAGTCTTGTAAATACATTATCTGATGTTTAACCCTATTAAATGTTTGCATACAAGACGACTCAAATGGAAAAGCTCATACCAATGTACTTGAACGGTTTCCCTTGTTTGACTAACTGAGTGAGAGTGTGTTCGACTATGCTGGCTGTCCACTGGTTGACTTTGTTCTGGCTGTAGTCCACGCCTCCAATAATACCCTCTATGCACTTACAGATAAAACACACACACACACACACACACACACACACACACACACACACACACACAAAGAGAGAGAGAGAGAGAGAGTTAATGGAGCAGACTTTCAATCAGATAAATAGGCTAGCATTAGTCCTGCAGGCATGAGTTAGACATGAGACTAACAACAAAGCAATTCATTCAACTAGACGCAAAATAGATCTTTACACGGTTTTTAATGTTTTTATAAACGTGTGTGTTTGGTTATATAGTGAATATTACCTCCTTCACAACATTGCTTGCTTCGTCTGGGCTGAAGGACACCTGAAATAAAAGGTTTTGAACGATGAAAACAAATGAACCAGCTGTCAGATGGGTTTAATAACGCATTCGTTAGATTTAAAGATCAAAATGTACGTTTTAGACATGCAACTCAGCAAAAAAAATAAAAAAAAAATAAATACAAAATAAAATCTCGAAATACTTTTAAATAATTAAAATTTTACGCTTTAAAATTAAGTTATGATTTGGCCACACCCTGAATCATTTTACATGAATACGTACAACACAAAAAAGTAAAACATAAATCACAACGAACTTTAGTCATCTATATATGTGTAAAAGATGTAAAACGTGAAAAAATGTCGGTCTGTGGATGATAAAATATTGTTTTTCTGTCCTGATGAAGCGGTTAGCAAGCTAGCATACGGTTTAACGTTAACAGCTTTGAAAGAGTAAGACAGATAATAACCGGTTACACCACATATTATGCCTTATACAACACTTACTTCATCTCCAGAATGAAACTCCTCCATCTTTTTAGCTTGAAAACCAAAAATCTGGACAACAAACTCAGTTCCCTATCATAGGTCACTTCGATGCTGCGGTGACGTCACCACGTATGGGAACACCTCTGGTGTGACGAATGTCTGAAGCCCTATACCATCCCGCCAATCCTATTGGCCAAATGGCGCATAGCACCACCCTGCGCATGCGCACGCATGATATACCTGGGTGCAGCGCGCCATTTCGCTCAGATTTCATTCCTTCAGGAATAGCGAATCATCTGTGCCCTATCATCTCGCGTTCTCCAGCGATTTTCTTCGAGCAGTGTTAACTCCTCTTTCGCGGACGCGATGAGTCAACGAAAGGTAAGAGCCGTATATGGGTTTATCACAGGGAGGCACTCATGAGAGATTCGTTTGCAGCCTCTCTCATGTTCTCTCTGTGATAGCCTACGGCTATGGTAAAATAAGAAAGTAATCCGCGCTCTGGAGTCTATTTCTCAGTCGCCTCGCGTCTAACCCCCACCGTTCGCTTCTGCGGTCGCCGAGGCCCCGCACGAGGTGTTGGTTAGGGGCGATATGTGCGGCTTGACTATGAGTACAGTGATGCACTGGATTTTTCCACTTGCTCGCTCTCCCCTACTCGAGCGCGTTAATCAGAGCAGTTTGCTTTATACTATGTTGTCTACCGCAGCTTCTACTCAGAGTAGGCTCTGACCGGCATAAGCGGTTCTCTCCCTCCGAGCGGATAGGAGAAACGCGCTTCCCCTTTTCTCAGTGTGCTAATATGTGGCTATCCACGCGGTGGATAAACTACCCTTCTCACGGACCTCCACCAAGAGGTTCGAGGTCCTGGAAGCAGCCTTATCGGCGCATATCACGAACGGCGCGGGTTTTTGCCACGATTTAGTGACATGCTATTATATAGCGATGCCGTTTGACTACCTCTCTAGCCGAACGGATCGCGCCTAACTCCGCCGCGACCTAGTCTCGTCTAGACGTATCGAGTCGTGTCTATTTCGGGAAAAATTTCATTCTCTTATTACGGTTCTTTACGAGAAGCCTCTCGTTCTCCCCCACGCTCTAACATTGACTGTCTCGCAGCACAAGCACTTCGAGCGTCACTGAACTGAGCTGTTATTTGAGCGCCCCTCAGACACTGCACAATTCGTCTTCAGAGTTTGAGGGACGGCACAAGAGACTGGCGAATTTGGCCAGTTTATGACGGCTCACACAGCTGCCGCGTTTTCGCTAGCGGCGTGGCCTTATGTTTATCTTGTTGGTTTAAATCCTGCCGTGGACACGCTTCAGGATTATACACAACGAAACGCAGCGAGTTTGACGCATGCATTTCCTTCTATGTTTGCCGGGGTCTGTGCCCTCCACTGAAGAGTGCTGTTGGACTGCTAATGCACATCCAACCCTCTCACTGCAGTCCCCACGCTCTAACATTGACTGTCTCGCAGCACAAGCACTTCGAGCGTCACTGAACTGAGCTGTTATTGGAGCGCCCCCTCAGACACTCTGCACTATTCAGCCTTCAGAGTCTGAGGGACGCCACAAGAGGCTGGAAAATATGGCCAGTTTATGACGGCTCACACAGCTGCCGCGTTCTCGCTAGCGGCGTGGCCTAATGTTTTCTTGTTGTATTAAATCCTGCCGTGAACACGCTTCAGGATTATACACAATGAAACGCAGCGAGTTTGACGCATGCGCCTTACTTCATGTTTGCCAGGGTCTGTGCCCTCCACTAGAGAGTGCTGTTGGACTGCTAATGCACATCCAACCCTCTCACTGCAGTCCCCACGCTCTAACATTGACTGTCTCGCAGCAAAGGCACCTCGAGCATCATTGGATTGAGCTATCATTTGAGCGCCCCCTCAGACACTCTGCACTATTCAGCCTTCAGAGTCTGAGGGACGCCACGAGAGACTGGCGAATATGGCCAGTTATGATGGCTCACACAGCTGCCACGTTCTCGCTAGCGGCGTGGCCTACTGTCATCTTGTTGGATTAAATCCTGCCGTGAACACGCTTCAGGATTATACACAACGAAACGCGGCGAGTTTGACGCTTGCGCTTTCCTTCTATGTTTGCCAGGGTCTGTGCCCTCCACTAGAGAGTGCTGTTGGACTGCTAATGCACATCCAACCCTCTCACTGCAGTCCCCATGCTCTAACATTGACTGTCTCGCAGCTAAGGCACCTCGAGCATCATTGGATTGAGTTATCATTTGAGCACCCCCTCAGACACTCTGCACAATCCAGCCTTCAGAGTTTGAGGGGCGGTACAAAAGGCTGGCAAAGATGGCCAGTTTATGACTGCTCATACAGCCGCCACGTTCTCGCAATGGCGACGTGGCCCGATTTTTATCTTGGTGAATTAAATCCTGCCGTGGATACGCTTCAGGATTATACACAACGAAACGCAGCGAGTTTACGCATGCGCTTTACTTCATGTTCGCCAGGGACTGTGCCCTCCACTATAGAGTGCTGTTGGACCGCTAATGCGCATCCAACACACTCACTGCAGTCCCTACGCTCTGACATTGGCTGTCTCGCAGCAAACAGCGCTTCGAGCAGCATTGGATCGGGCTGTGACGCCAGGCATAAATAATAACTAATAATCCCTCAGACACTGCGCAATCCAGCTTTCAGATTTTGAGGGGTGATTCTAGGGTCTTACACAGACGACCCATTTATGACGGCTCGCACAGCCGCCGTTTTAGTTAGCGGCAGAGCTTGATGTTCAATTCGTTGGTCTAATTCCTGCCGTAGACACGTTCAGGATTATACACAACGGGACGCAATAGCTCTTATGCATACACTTCCCCTGTGCACGAATGCCGCAGGCTTTTCCGTGCACGGACATTGTGTATGACAACGTTGCAGAAAGCGGAAATTTGAGAAACTGCTAGTATCGTTTTGGGTCGCGTGTAACGCTTGCCCGGCATTTCTCAATGGGTGTTACGCACAATTGTCACGGATACACCAATTCGCTTTTTAGAGGCCCGCCTCTTTCCGCTGAATTCTTTCCACGGTGGTAGACTGATGGTAATAGCAGTGTTGTGACAGGAGATGTCAACTCTGCTGAGCAAAGGGGCTATAGAAGTCGTAGACCCCGTACTTCTCAATGCATGGATGTAGCTCTGGCCCCGTTGCGGCTCCAGGGCGTCCATCTGTTAACCACTTGTACGATTGACAGCGGCATTCCCCGTAATTTGTCTGGGGTTACTTCACATGCGCCCCTTTTCAGTGGAAAAGTGGGCGGAAAGACGAAATATTTCACCCCGTTGTCTTCCGCATCCGACGATTTCGGTGACACGGAGTTGTGTGATGTCGTTAAAACTATGGATGCCAACCGAGTTTCTCCTACCGGGGTTCGGCTGGGGATTGAGCTTTCCCAGAGACCGTCACGACGGATGCGTCTTTGACCGGTTGGGGAGCTGTTTGTCAAGGGCTATCAGCCCATGGAGTGTGGACAGCTGCACAACGCGGTTGGTATATAAACCGGTTGGAATTACTGGCAGTTTTCTGGCTCTCCAGTAATTCGCGAATCTGCTGATCGGCCGTCTTGTGCTGCTCAGATCAGACAACACAGCGTTTGTCTCATACCTGAATCATTAGGAAGGATTACGCTCTCGCCCCCTGTGCAGGCTGGCGAGACATGTTCTTCTCTGGTCTCAGAGAAAATTTCTGTCGATCCGAGTTGTTCATGTCCCTGGACGTTTGAACTTCGGAGCGGATATGCTATCCAGACAGGCTCTGGAACAGGGAGAATGGAGATTACACCTCCAGACGGTGAATCTTTTATGGTGGGTATTCGGCAAAGCGAAAGTGGATTTATTTGCGTCTAACATGACTACGCATTGCCCGCTATGGTTCTCCCTATGCCCCCCATCGCCCCTGGGTGTGGATGCATTAGCTCACAGCTGGCCCAGGACCAGTCTGTATGCTTTCCTCCGATTCATTTGATCCCAGCGGTATTATGCAGAATACGGCGGGACAGAGTGGAACAGCTGCTGCTGGTGGCTCCGCGATGGCACACGCAGCCGTGGTTTGCGGATCTATCAGTCTGCTAGCGGGCTCTCCGTGGAGATTCCCCTCAGGCAAGATTTATTATCACAAGCACAGGGGCTGATTTGGCACCCGAGGCCGGATCTGTGGAAACTGTGGGCGTGGCCACTGAGCGGAGTGCATTAGTATGTCCCGGTCTTTCTGTTGGAACCGCTGAGACTATATTGAATTCTAGAGCAGCTTCTACGAGACGCTTATATGCTTTCAAGTGGAGACTGATTACAGCCTGGTGTGGCAATCGTAATGTGGATCCAGTTTACTGCCCAGTGGCTTCAGTGCTGGAGTTCCTCCAGGATTGTTTTTCGGATGGCGTAACACCAGCCACTTTTAAGTTTTACGTGGCAGCCATTTCAGCTTACCACGAATACTTAGGCGGTGCCTCTATGGGGCGTCATCCATTAGTTTCTCGTTGCATACAGCGTGCGCGACGGCTGAGGCCTTTCCGCCCTGTTCGAGGTCCTTCATGGGGTTTATCCTTTGTGTTGCTAGGTTTATCAGGGCATCCGTTTGAGCCCTTGGAGCCCGTATCGTATAAATTCTTGACACTGAAGACATTTCTTCTCATGGCTTTATCCTCCCTCAAGAGAGTTGGGGATTTACAGGCTCTTTCTGTTTCACCCTCATGCATGGAATTTGCACCGGGCTCTGTGAAGGTGCTGCTGCGGCCCAGGCCTAACTATGTTCCTAGGTCGCATCTAACCTCTTTCGCTTTCAGTAAGTGTTCCTGGAAGCTTTTTCACCTGCTGAGGCTGGATCAAGAGATCTAAGTCTTTGCCCTGTGAGAGCTTAAAGACTTATGTGGATCGTACAGCCCCTTGGCATGAATCTGACCAGCTGTTTGTCTGTTTTGGACATAAAGTAAGGGCCATGCGGTTACAAAGCAGCGCATGTCCCATTGGCTGGTGGAGGCAATTTCTTTGGCCTATGAGGCGCGCGGACTCGCTTCGCCCTTAGGAATTGAGGCTCATTCCACTTGAGCTGTGGCTTCTTCTCAAGCTTTTCTCAGTGGATCTTCTATGGATGATATCTGTGCTGCGGCAGGATGGTCCTCACCGAGCATTTTTTATCAAGTCCTACAGTCTGGATGTGAGGATGGCTCCTGGCTCCCGGGTTCTCTCCGCTTGAGCAGATGCTTCCTCTGATCTCAGTTATCAGGTACGTCAGGCGTTTTGGTATATCGTTCCCATACGTGGTGACGTCACCGCAGCATCGAAGTGACCTATGATAGGGAACATCTCGGTTACGTATGTAACCTTGGTTCCCTGAATAGGGAACGAGATGCTGCGGTTCTGGCCGTTCCGTACCTTGATAACTCTTCATCTTCAGTCATGAAATCTGAGCGAAATGGCGCGCTGCACCCAGGTATATCATGCGTGCGCATGCGCAGGGTGGTGCTATGCGCCATTTGGCCAATAGGATTGGCGGGATGGTATAGGGCTTCAGACATTCGTCACACCAGAGGTGTTCCCATACGTGGTGACGTCACCGCAGCATCTCGTTCCCTATTCAGGGAACCAAGGTTACATACGTAACCGAGATGTTCAGATGACTGTAGCTGTTCTCGCATTGACAACTAACGGCTGATGTTAGCAACACAATGACGGTTGAGTGCTGCCACCTAGTGGCGCTCCTCCCAATCACCTTCACGACAGGTTTCAAGTTTGTGATCAGTATCTTTTTACATTTAAACTACAAAAGTAATCGATCTATCTGTATGTCTTTCTATCTATCAGTTAGAAAGAGAAAAATAACGAAAGAAAAAAAAGAAAGAAAATGACCCATTTTGAGTTGTTTACTTGTATCTTGTCAAATACAAAGGTTGTTAGATGATTCTTACAAAAAATGCCATTGACAAAAAAAAAATCACATTACCCCGAAACAAGGTTTTTAATATATAAAGTGCACAGGTGCTTCTTCAAATTTAAATAAATAGATATAAAAACATACATATGTAATCGTATTTCTACTTTGAGAATGTATTTGATAAAAAGGTTATACAAATTAGACACTGCAAACATACAGTATAAAGGGGGAAACATTATACAATGTAGTACCAAAACAAAACCATTATGGCTCACAGCTATACTTAATCTCCCAAACTCAGTTTTGTTTAAGATAAGTTATTTCTGACGGTCCGCTTTTCAGCACAAGGCACAGTACCATTAACACCACCATCACCTACAGGAAGATGCTTTGTTAAACCGCTGATTCTGCTAATTCCAGTTTCTGTTCCCGTCTCTTTTTTTCCCCGAGTCAGAAAATAACTTCAACCCAGGTAAAAGTGTCAAAGCAGATTGCAAGTGGCTGAACGTGATCGACTGGATGCTGTGGTCTGGCCTCTGATCTGCGCTTCACTGCTAGAACTCTCTGGCTCTCGAGTGTCTGAGGTTCGAGGGGGGCCGTCAGGGGCTGGTTTGCCTGATGTGGACATCTCTGCCTGATTGCCTTTGGTGGAAGATCTCTTGAAAAGAGAAAGCTGAAAAAGCCAGGTAGGAAAGAGGTCAAACAATGGGCAACGTTAATATTAGCTGGCTGCTATGATGGTTGTTAGGGTGTTATGCAGGGCTGTGGGTGCTTACTGGTGTGTATTATAAAGATTAAAAAGTTTGAGTGGTTAAATACCCTGTTCCTGGAGCCAAAAAGAGTCTTTGGCTTGTCTTCTGTAACTCCATTCATCTCTGACTGTGTTTCCTCTTTTATAATGGAAGCAGGATCAGAATCTTCAGAATTTACAACAAAAGAGAAATATAGAAAAAGCTGCTTAAAATCAATTTGCATTGCATTTATATTCTTAGAAGAGATGTATATAAAGGTCATTGTGTGTTTTATCTCACAATGCTCTCTTTTTTTTGCAACTGCGATTTATAAACTAGCAATCCTCACTTTTTTTTCTCAGTTTAAATCTAACAATTCAGATTTTTTTTCCTCAGAAATGTGTCTAGAAAAAAGCAACAACTGACAGTTATGAAATTTACCGCAATTACCAATTGTATTCCATGTCGAAAATAAACATTTGCATTTAGATGACCTCAATGCTAGCAAACAGACTTTGGTCTTCCACAATACTCTTTGGTTTTCTTGGGGACTATGTGAATAGAAAAAAATAAAAGAATGCTGAAAAGCAAGAACCCTAACCTTTCCTTGGTCCATCGGGAACAGATTCTTCTTTTATATTCTGCTTTTTCTGTAGGAGTAAGAAACCATCATCACAAACAAATCACAGCGATACTGCATTTGTTTACTGACGTGATGCTAAATCATTATGTTCATACTAAATTAGTCTAAATAGTATGAATGAAAGGTTTCAGGGCACCTGCACGTCTGACTCTGTAATGCTTTGCTCATGCTTCTCTGTCTCTTTTCTCCTCTCATCTAGAATATCTTCCTTCTTATCACACTTTTCACCCTCTTCTTCATCTTCCCCCTCTTCTTCGTCATCTTCCCCCTCTTCTTCGTCATCTAAATATTCTTCCTCCTCATCTTCTCCTTCTACTTTTCCATTCATCTCATCTGTCCAGGGCTGGAGAGATGGATTGTGCCCGTGCAAAAAGAAACAACACAATCAGTGACTGTGAAAAACGAGAAGAGGGCTTAAGACACTAGAACGGCATGAGAGGGTTCATGTTAGTGGAGTAGTCTTTGTAAAATTAAAACTAACAAACTACATCTATAAACACACACAAGTAAGTGGGTACATGAACTAGGGATCTATTTAGGAGGAACAGCTCTACAGAGACGGTGTAAAATGAGGGTTGCCTCACCTGTCCAATAAAGGATTTTCAGTACTCTGCCTGATTGCAACGCCTTTGAAAGTTGGTCAATATTGTCATATGGCTTTCTTTATTTGCATATTTACAAAATGTGCTTCGTAAATATTTCATATTCTGAAATGTTCTGGTGCTGCATGGAATTCTCCGGTAGTGCAAGATAGCTTTCACTAAACAGTCGTGTAGTTTTTCTTCATTTAATGCATACAGAATTATGTCTTTATAGAGTCCCTGGATAATCTATGTTTAAAAAAAAATTAAATAAATAAAACAGATGAAAATCGTTGATTTAAAAGAATCGTTTTATTGGTTATTATATGTAAAAAAAAAAAAAAAAGGTTCAAAGAACAAGCACAAGGGCAAAATTTTAACTAAATGATATTTAATGACTAATTTTGGGCTCAATTTGCCTGTGTTTTCCTATTTTTTTCTTCCAGTCATAAACATTATGAGCTGCCATTTTAATGCGGTTAGGCATCTGACTCAATAGGCATCATTAAATTCTTAAAAATACAAAATTGGTAATATTTTTGCACTTTTAAGAGTTTAAAGTCATTGATTGGGTTGATTCCAGGTCACTGGCAAATCAAGCACATCTGTTAGTAAACGAACATGGCTGGCCAAGGCACACGATGAGGTCTTCATTACTCCATGGGCATACAAGTACTTATGAAAACATCATTTAAATAAATAAATAATAAAATAAAAAATGTAAAGCCATACATTTAGAATGCCATGAATGGAATTGCATGAATAATAATGGTGAAATAAAAAAAGAAATGTAAAATAAACATCAAAAAAGGAAAAAGCAAGAAAGAACATAAAAGTCAAGTATGAAAGGGAATTATTTTAGACTGAGGTATTGAGGTAGAACATCATCCCAGAACTGCTTAGACTCATGGGACTCATCATCTGACTGATCGTCTTGCGCTCGAGCCCGTTTGGCTTTGGACGGCGGTTTTGATGTTTTCACACTTGACTTTGGTTTGGTGGATTCAGAGGCTTTTTCAAGTTTTCCTTTGGCCTTTTTTTCCTCCTCCTCCTCCTCCTCTTCTTGTTCCTCTTCCTCCTCTTTGCCCTCTTCCCCTTCTTCTTGATCGTCTTCCTCTTCTCCCTCCTGATCCTCTGCTTCTTCTGTCTCCTCTCTATCTTCAGACTCTTCCTCTGCTGCTTCCTCTTCATTTTCTTCTTCCTCTTTGTCTTTACTGTCCTGTTCTTCTTCCTCTTCATTTTCACTCTCTTCTTCTTCCTCTTCTTCTTCCTCCTCACTCATTGCTTCATCTTCGTCACTTTCTCCTTCCTCGTCATCCTCTGTATCTCCCTCGCTTTCCCCACTCTCCTCTTTATCTTCATCACTCTCTTCTTTATCTTCCTCACTTTCCTCCTCCTCTTTATCTTCCTCACTTTCCTCCTCCTCTGCTTCACTTTCACTCTCTCCTTCATCTTCATCATCTTCAGACTCACTGTCCTGCTCTTCTGAATCTTCCTCCTCTTCTTTGCTAGTCTTTTCACCATCTTCATCCTCCTCTGCTTCACTGTCACCTTCCACTTCACTTTCTTCCTCATCTTTCTCCTCTGACTCCTCGTCCTCTCCATCTGACTCTTCCTCTATCTTTCCCTGTGATTCTTCTCCACTCTCCTCCTCTTCACTTGTTTTACTTTCGTCCTCATCTTCTCCACTCTCCTCTTTTTCACTTGTTTTACTTTCATCCTCTTCTTCTCCACTCTCCTCTTTTTCACTTGTTTTACTTTCATCCTCTTCTTCTCCACTCTCCTCCTCTTCACTAGTTTTACTTTCATCCTCATCCTCTCCACTCTCCTCTTTTTCACTTGTTTTACTTTCATCCTCATCCTCTTCTTCTCCACTCTCCTCTTTTCACTAGTTTTACTTTCATCCTCATCCTCTTCTTCTCCACTCTCCTCTTTTTCAGTTGTTTTACTTTCATCCTCTTCTTCTCCACTCTCCTCTTTTTCAGTAGTTTTACTTTCATCCTCATCTTCTCCACTTTCCTCTTTTTCACATGTTTTACTTACATCCTCATCCTCATCTTCTCCACTCTCCTCCTCTTCACTTGTTTTACTTTCGTCCTCATCTTCTGCACTCTTCTCTTTTTCACTTGTTTTACTTTCATCCTCATCCTCTCCACTCTCCTCTTTTTCACTTTTTTTACTGTCATCCTCATCCTCTTCACTTGATTTGCTCTCATCCTCATCTTCTCCACTCTCTTCCTCACTTTTTCTACTTATCTCACTTGTTTCTTCTTCCTCATCTTCTATTCCATGACTTTCCTCTTCCTCAGCCTCACTCACTACGTTCTCAGTTGCCTCACTTTCACGTTTCTCCTCCTCTTCCTCTCTTTCCTCATCCTCACTAGAAGCTTTAGTCGTTGTATCATCATGAACTGCATCATCATTTGCTAGGGTCTTGCTTTCACTTTCCTCTTCTTGATCATCCACTTCCTCACTCTCAACCTCTCGGTTTACCAATCCCTCGCTCTCCCTCTCTTCCTCTTCATCTGATTCCTCTCCTCCTTCCTCCTCACTTCTTCTATTGGTTCCCACACCAGAATGAAGCTCGGTTTTGGACTCAGTGCTGGTTCTTTCCAAGTTCCCATCTGAAGTTTCTGGTTCTGCTTTAACATTGATGGTGATGGCTGTCCTCTTGGCCTCTCTGGTCTCCTCTTTTCCTGAAACCTCAAAAGACTCACTCAGGGATGAAACATCGGATAGCGTTCTCTGTTTTGAAGAATGTTTTGGCATCCCTTGGGGTATGGACTGGGAAAGCAATTGACTGATTGCTGTTTCTCCAAGTAAACGAGCAGGACTTTCCTTTCCCACATCTTGGAGAAAAGATGTCACCTTGGTGATAGGATTTTCCTTCATTTGCTCAGATTCTGACACTGATCCTGATTTGAAGGCAGCTTCTGAGACAATGGTAGGACCCTTTCTTGTGTCCCCTACTAGCAATTGGCTTTGTTCAGCTTTTGATCTCTTAGTCTTTTTTGTAGAAATGTCTTCTTGGCAAGAGGAAAGTGAAGAAGTGGAGATCTCTTGTGTTGTCTTTTTACTCTTTGAGTCTTTTTTTGAATCTGACTTTTTGCTCTGTGTGACGAAACTTTGGTTTTCTGTCCTAGGATTCATTTTAGCTTTCAGCCTCTGAGCCTTTGGGGAAATCTCTTTTGAGATCTTCTTACCTGCTTGGTCTTGGTCCTCATGCATGGTCTGTTCATGAAATTGCTCAACAACAATTATGGGTTTCATTTTTACTTCTTTTTCTTTCCCCACAACCTTTTGAAACCGGCTACTTACATCCAATGGACGATCTTTGGGTTTTGTTTTACCATCCTGGTTTGGTTTTGTACTTCCTTTTAATTTGTGAGCAACCTTTTTGCTTTCGGCCTCTACCTTTGAATGTTCCTTCTCAAGCATCTGTTCTTTATTCCCAGCATCTTTTCCTGGGACTTTATCCCTTGACTTTATCAGCTGTTTGTGTTTGGGCTGGAAGGATTTGGATCCAGCTCTGCTTATGTCCGTCCCCATTCTGATATTACTTCTAGCAGCTTGCGGATGTGCAGCCCTTCTGTCCTCCAAAGCAATAAGTAAATTTTCCTTATCCTGACCATGTCTTTTAGGGCTCTTGTCGGGGGTCCCTGACCCAAGACTGTCCCCGATTACTGAGCTCCCACTTGAGCTTCTAAGTAACTCAGTTGGAAGTGCTTTGCGAGCTAAAAGCTCTGCCTGCTTTCTATAAAGGGCAGAGTCATCTCTTGGCTTCCCCTTCTCCTTACCGTGCTCTTTCACAACCTTAACTTTCTTCTATCCCAGGAAGCAGAGGATAAAAAGAGGGAAAGTGTTAGAGAAACGAATGAACATGCAGAGCAGGCTGAGAGCAGAATGAGCTTTAAAGCTGTAAAGCAAATGAGAAGAATGAGTCAATGAAGTTAAAAGAGAGAAAACATAAGCAGAGATCTAAAAGAGTGCAGCCCATGGGAAAACTTTTTATTATTTTTTTGCTCCTCAACCTCTGTTTGACCATCTAAATTTCTTGAACAACAACCCAGGTGAGCTCTTACCTTCTCCATAGGAGACAATGTGAGGGTCTTATCGCTAGGGTCCATCTTCATTATGTGAGTCTGAAATTAAAGAAACTTTAGCGTTAGACTTGGAAGCTTTATGACTTTTACATCAGTGGTCCTAAACAGTTTTTTCTACACAACCCAAATGTTACATCAAAAGGCAACCCACTCTTTATGTAATGTAGTCTGCATTTACTTTTTCCTTTTAAAAATATATTTCATTTTTCTATCCTAATTATTCATGATTACACACTTAGTTGAATTTGCATTAAGCATTGCTTTTTCCCCGTGACCCTATCAAAATGGTAAACTGGGTTACTGTGACACACTTGTTTGTCTTATTTTTAAAACTGGCAGTGATTTCTCATTAAAAAAATGACAATAAACCAAATTTAATGTCTAATCATTTAATGTCTAATTCTATGTATATATATTATTAAAGCATGCATGCCTCTTCAATAAGTGATGGTATGCTTCACCTACCAGGTTTAATAAGTCAGCGGTTTCTCCCAGGTCTTTAACACTCTCGCAATCCTCCACACTGCTTCTGTCATCGAGGGACTTCTCTCTCTTTCCAGGAACTTATTGAGAGAGAACACATAAAAACCTGAGCAAGACTTAGCAATATACACTACTATTGAAGGTTTAGGTTCAGTAGGTTTTTTTTTTTTAATTGTTGTTGAAAGTAGTCTGCATTTCTTTAATTAAATGTATAGTAAAAGCAATAACATTGTGAAATACTTAATACCATTTAAAAAAATGTCAGCAGCCATTATTCCAGGCATAAATGAATTTAAATTTGTGAATTTCAGATAAATAATATCTTGTGACAATGCATTTGTGAATAAATAAATTGTTTTACTGTTATTTGAAACCACAGATATGCCTTTAAATACAGTTTTTTTTATGCTTTTACTTTTGAGGCTGTTGTGAGGGATCTTTCCTGGTTGTTTACTATGGGAGTGATGGATCTGGCTGGGAACAGATAAAGATGCACTCAGCTGATTTCCACCCAGGGCTGGAAGTGTTCGAAACATCTGTCCAAACTGATCTGGAGACCGCTCCTGTAGAGGTAAAGCAACTCATTTATGATTACATAATTAACTCATTTATATAATTATATTATATTATATTATATTATATTATATTATATTATATTATATTATATTATATTATATTATATTATATTATATTTTTCACTACCACAGAGACTTATTATTCTTCTTGAAATACACAGCAGCTAGTCCAACTGATAATCGGTGGCACTAATTGTGGTGGCACTAATTGTGACCCATCCGGATTTACTCACCCGTTCTCTGCGTCTGACCCGAGCTGAGAGACTCCTGTTCAGGGTGCTCTGACTGTGTGTGTCCCCCAGTAATTCAGTATAGGACTTCTCGAAGTAGTCTTCTGTGACGTCATCCTCCTCTAAGATCAAATCCTCCGACCCTTCGGGCCTAGGCTTTGCCAACACAAGCATGTGACACCCACCACAAGTAACCTGTAAAACACACACACACTGATTGAAGATGCCATGAAATCAAAATCACATCTACATTAACATTCAAAAGTTCAGAAACAATTTTTGTAAATATTTTTGAAAGAGGTCTCTTATGTTCACCAAGGCTGCATTTATTTGCTAAAAAACAACCACAAAAATTGTAAATACGGTGAAATATTATTACAAATTAAAATAAATATTTTTAAATATATTAAAACGTTATTTATTCCTGTGTTGATAATGCAGATTTTTCAGCAGCCATTACTCCAGTCTTCAGTGTCACGATCCTTCAGAAATCATAATAATATGCTGATCAGATCACATACAATTTCTTAGTATTATCAGTGTTAAAAACAGTTGTACTGCTTAACATTTTTGTGGTAACTGTTAGATATTTTTACAGTATTTATTTATGTATTTCTTTTTGAAGAAAATATAGTTCAAAAGAGCAGCATTCATTTAAAAAAAACAGACATTTTTTTTTCAATCTTTCTCAGCTGGATGAGGAAAATGAACCAAAATATTCATGCAAGTTTGTGCAGTAAATTAAAATAATATTATTTTTTTTTTATTATTATTCAACAAGAGAATTAAAGCAAAAAAGCCCTACTTTCTGTTTCAAAAGGAATCGAGTCAACAGGGATATGAAAATTATATTTGTCAAAACCATTTCAATGTTTTAAAGCAGAGAAAGGATATATCTGATAGAAACAAAATGTATGCTGCATCATAAAAGGTAGATAGGAAGTAATACATACAGAATGTACACAATAGTCAAGGAATCTTGGACACAGGGTTGGTTTGAACTGGTTGGTGAAGTTCTCTTCTCCCAGCCCCAGCTTTCCATGTCGACCATCACCAAAGGTGTACAAAAGGCCACTGTCTGAAACCAGCACATCAGATTTTATATACCGTATTTTTCGGACTATAAGTCGCACCTAAGTATAAGTCGCATCAGTCCAAAAATACGTCATGATGAGGACTACATGTCTACAAGTCGCATTCATTCAGAACCAAGAATCAAGAGAAAACATTACCGTCTACAGCCGCGAGAGGGCGCTCTTAGTTTTAGGCCACAGGAGCAATGTTTTCTCTTGGTTCATGTCAAATTAATTTTGATAAATAAGTCGCACCTGACTATAAATCGCAGGACCAGCCAAACTATGAAAAAAAGTGTGACTTATAGTCCAGAAAATACACTACACAAACAGAACTGTTATATATAATTTTAAAGGAAATTATATCATGTCAAATGTATCATAATGTAGTCGTGTGGCTTTTTGTGCATGCTTACCAGTAATTAGCGCTGTATGGTTCTCTCCACACTCCACATGCTTAACTCTGCCCCTCCTGAAATGCTCAACCACTCTGGGTAAACGTGACTCAAATATGAAAGTGCCGTGGCCGAGCTGTCCAAACTGACCCAGGCCAAACGAATACACCTCATGATCTGCAGTACCAGACATGCATAACATTCATTCTTCTCAATGGGGAAAGACAATGAAACAAGCCGACATAGCATAACATGTTCTCCTACCCGTAAGCGCCACTGTGTGCCCTCCTCCACAGGATACCTGTACCACCTTATCAGAGATGCCAGTCACCTGTTGAGGCACTTTATGACTGGCCAGCTTCTCTGTGGACAAGCCCAGCTTCCCACTGTCTTTCTCTCCAAATGTGTACAAGGCCCCATCCACTGCAACATATAAACCAAGCATCATATGATGAACATTTTATGAATTCAGTGCTACCATACTGTGCTTTGTGGATGATGGAGAGGAAGTAGGAATGTCATCATGAATAGTCAGAAAGTGGAGATTTAAAATGCTAAGGAGGTATAACAATGGAGTTCAAATATAGTTCTTAAATCACTCTATTACATTGAATAAATATATCAAATATTACATATAAAATAATATTTAAATATTTTATATATATATATATATATATATATATATATATATATATATATATATATATATATATATATATATATATATATATATATATATATATATATATATAAAATAGTTAAATAAAATAAGAGATAACATATTAAAACTAATCAAACTTATATGAACATTTTATTATATATTTAAAAAAAATATTATATATAAATATATTAATTCTAGTATATGTTAAATATATTGTTTAATAATACAATTTTAAAATATATAATTTTATAATTTATAATATTTAAATAAACTATTTAAGTTTAAATACAACATGTGAATGTCGAGTAAAAGTTAGTGCATTTTTTTAGCAATGGCATACATACCAGTAACAAAGGCAGAATGATAATATCCACAGGATACCCAGGACACTCGTTTCCCCACAGAAACCTCCCGTGGATTCAGTGAATTACTCTCTTTCCCCAATCCAATCTGTCCCTCCGAGTTATCGCCCCACATAAAGAGCCTGCCATCCTCTGAAATGACAGAGATATTGTTACATTACTGTTAATATTTGCTGTTGCATGTTATGTTTGTAGTAAAGTGTTCCTGTAGCTCAATTGGTAGAGCACTGCGTTATCAAGCGCAAGGTTGGGGGTTCGATGATATGTAAAAATTGATAACGTGAATGCACTGTAAGTCGCTTTGGATAAAAGCGTCTGCTAAATGCATAAATTTAATTTAATATTAGCACCATGTGTTTTGGCAATAGACACTGTTGCTGTAAGGCAGACGGAACAGAACTCTTACGCGTCAGAGCAGCAGAGGTATTGGAACCAGCAGAGAGCATTTTGACTGGTTCATGTTTGCTGAAGAAGTCCACCAGGTGGAAGGAAGTTCTGTCATCACAGTCACCGAGGCCGAGCTGTCCTTCATTATTCCCTCCAGAGGCATACAGGTTACCACGGGCTGCTCGGTGAACAAAACTACTATTTTAGTTGAGGATAATGTTGCAAGTAGTTATCTAATATAGCAGTCTATAAAAAAAGAACAATTTGTTGTCAGAATTTTAATTAATAGTTTTATTCAGGAAGGATGCAATTAAAAATTTAAAGTGACAGTAAAACATTTATAATGTTACAAAACATTACTATTACAAATGAAGGCCATTGTTTTGAACTCTCTATGCATCAAATACTTCTATAATAAATAAATGTATCATAGTTTCCACAAAAATAAATAAATAAATAAAATAAGCAGCAAAAATGTTTTCAACACTGATAATAATAATAATAAATGTTTCATTAGCACCAAATCTACATATTAGAATGATTTCTGAAGGATCATGTGACAGTCAAGTAAATGAGTAATGGCTACTGAAAATTCATCATGCCATCGCAGGAATAAATTACATTTTAAAATGTATTAAATAGAAAACTGTTATTTTGTATTGTAATAATATATCACAATATTAAATTTCAAGTAAAGCAAATGAAGTGCACATTTAAAACTATTTTTTGGCAATTGAAAATACTGAGATGTAATCAAATAAACCAACAAACAGTATGCTCAGATATTTTTTAAGCTGTTTTTTCCCCTTTAAAAGTAGTGTGTTTTTTTCAATGTTAAAAAGAATTCTTAAATCCCTCTTGCAAATTCCCTGAGGGTTGCCCTGTGGCCCTTTCAAAACACTGCTCTGTTTATTTCAGTGGTTTGCCTTGGTTTGGCGTGTCAACTTGTAGCTCGACTAATGGAATAACTAAATAAATTAGAATTTGTAAATAATTACGACAACAGAGAAGGTAAAAGTAAGAAATAACTGTAGAAAACACATTATACCGTTTAAAAATGGACTAATGTACTAGACTCAAAAGCATAAAGCAACTATTCTGTGATGTCTGCATTAACTTACATGTATAGACAAGTGTGTGAGTTCTTCCACAGGCTGCAAGCTTCACCCTCTCTGATTTCAGGGCTTTAAGAAAACAAATATTAGCACAGCATGTCAGAAACACGTTGAATACAATTTAGTCTTGCTAAACACATTTACACAACCTAGAAAAAAAAATCATTGTTTGTTCCTCTGTATTTAAGATTAATGCAGATTATGGAGCATTCCAGATTGGGATTAAGACAACCTACAGCTATTTACCAACATGTAATTTTGTATGTTAAACAATATAATATTGCAGAATGATTTAAAATCACTCCTCATTATTATTTGACATATATTATACCCGAACAGCTAAATGTGAGTGACAGCATTGGAAATAGTTTTGTGTGAGTGATTTATCAGCTGTGGATGACAGAAAACACTCTTTCAGTCGTACCTTTCACACAAGTGGGTTTATTCACAGTGGTCTTTGTGCCGAGGCCCAGCTGGCCCCAGTTATTGCTGCCAAACACAAACAGCTTCCCATTTTCTGAACACAATAGAAATAGTGACAGGATAAATGCTCGAAATGATGAAATAAGAGTGTTTACCAATATGCATCACTAAAATCATAAATCATACCCGTCACCAGTGCTGTGTGCTCATCTCCACAGGAAATTCTCAAAGGTACATCATTTTTTAACCAGAATTTACTGGGGGCATTATCTGCGAATTTACTCTTTCCAAAAGTGAAGACCGCTCCGGACTCTAAAGCAAAAATAGAACAATATAAGAATGCAGACATACAGATTTAATCTTGCCATTTTTGTGTTTTATCTTTGTGCAATTATTAATGCGACAGCTGTTCTCAAAAACAAGCCATCTGTATCATAAAGCACACTACAGTATTACACTATGTTGTAAACAAATAATAATTTGTATGATTTTTAGTTGAAGTCTCAGGTTCTTTGTAAATATACACATTAAGATTGTTAGAATTAACTGTTTACTTTATAGATTTAGGAGAGAGAGAGAGAGAGAGAGAGAGAGAGAGAGAGAGAGAGAGGCGTGACCACATGGCCATGGAGTGGTTGCCTTGGCGACAGGTAGCTACAGGCGTCAGTGAAAAAGCGAGACGGAATGTTTAATGAATAATAATAATAATAAAAAAAGCAGCAATTTACATTTATAAACACTGATAAACGTAGTATTCGCTGGGCATATAAGCAGTTAAGACATGTTTAACGTTACATCAGTATTGTTTATCATTCGCTTTCACTATGTAGCACCGTTATAAAGCTTATAGGCTAATCGTAAAAAGCCATTAGAGATAAAGTAACGCACGTGTCGCAACTAAAAAGCACAAAACAGTTTACATTGATCACTAATGTACCACATAATATTTACCAGGGATCTCATCCTCTGTCTCTCCGGCCATCTCCCAGACTAATCAGCTTATTTTGTGCAGGGTTCTAGGAAGTGTGTGACCAAGACGTTTCTAACAAGACACATTCCGCTTCACATGTTTTTCCGCCTTGAAGTGTCACGTGCTGCTCATGCTCTTCTCCGACTGGTTACTTGAATTTACCTGACTTCACCCGATATTTAATTGATTCCAGTTCAAGTTTACTTGAATATATATTATATCTTACACGTGTGTGTTATGTAAAAAAAAATATATATATATTGTTTTTGTAAAAAATGTGTAAAAAAATACATAAATACATCTATCCATAACACAATTTTCTCAATTTTCTATCTGTATATTTTATATATTAAAAATTAATAGTAGTAGTAGCAATAGTAGTAATACTATTAAGTTGTAGTCGTTCAAAAAGATTAAATAAGTCTAATTTTAGGCAACACCATAATTTGCAAGACATTACACTAAATACAAACAAATAAACAAAAAAATGGTTCGAAACGCTGTATTAATAAATTACTTGGCAGAAGTCTTAACAATGTTTGGAAAATTGTGTAGTTTTGTTTCTATTCAACTTATTTTTGTCCTGCACGTGAGCCTTCGGCGTTTTGGGACGTGTGTTTTTTTTTTTTTTTTTTTTTTTTTTTTTTTTTTTTTTAGCTCAAGACATTTCACTGTCACTGGTGATTTTCTGTAATTAATATTTAAGTTACTATGTAGTTCCTTTCGAGTGGCCTTCGCTGCCTTTTCCATATTACAGTGGCGTGGCTAGACAGCGTAGAATCTCTAAATAAAACGCCTCTTCCGGTTTAGTCTGTAAACAGTGATCTCATCCCAAATCTTGAGCCGTCTTGCTTTAGAAGAATTTCTCATCATGTGCGGCGTGGCGTCTCCACAGAAATGATCTTGAAAGCAAAGGTTTTTCCCCCGTGTCCTTACGATCCGCCCGTTCTTTTGACATGATGAGTAGCTGTGGATCTTTGAGTGAGCCTGGAGCATGCTAGCATGCTAATTAGCCTATTAAAGGGACAAACAAGCAGCTGCCTGGTGCAAGCTCTGTTAAAGCTGCTGTAAAGGGGTTTTCACCGGGTTTTCTGCTTAGAGAATGATGGAAGGAGTGCTTTACAAATGGACAAACTATATGACAGGTAAGAGTGAATGGGATTGACATGTAGACACTTAAACTGCAGTAGGACAGCACTGCAAGAAAGTTGTACTCAAGATCTGTTAAGTCTGTATCCTTATGTCTGTATATAACAGAGAGCTGCTGATGCATGCAACTTTGTTGTTTTGTGTTGTAATTAATTTTTGCATTGCTTCTTTAAAACAATTCTGTGTGCTTTCAATGTTTGTTCAATTTCAAAATTCCATGTTAAGAAAGAGTATTAATAGGTTATACTGAACATATCATGTCAAACTTCCCAACTTGTCATGTGATGTTATGATATCTGATTGTATGCAGAGTTGTAACAAATATAGTCACAAACCTCAAATTTATAATTGCTTTTTGGATGTGTTTTGTCATCTGGTACTACTTTGTTTTACGATAGGATGGCAGCCAAGGTGGTTTGTGCTGGATAATGGCATTATTTCATACTATGATTCACAAGACGATGTGTGCAAAGGTAGCAAAGGCAGTATTAAGATGTCAGTATGTGAAATTAAAGGTGAGATGATCATATATCTTATCGGTAAAATCTTCCTTCTGCCCTGCCAAGAATTTAAACAGGTTATTCTTATGTAATTTTGACTTCCTCACATTTGCTCCAGTTCACCCAACTGACAGCACGCGCCTGGAGCTGATCATACCAGGAGAGCAGCATTTTTACGTGAAAGCTGTGAATGCAGCCGAGAGGCAGAAGTGGCTGGTGGCTCTTGGAAGCTCCAAAGCTGGACTCATTGACACTAGAACCAAAAAAGAGAGGGGTGGGCATCTCCTAACATTTTCTTCTCTTTTCATATCTTTGGTCTTTTATTATTCTCTGTTGTCTTCTCATCATAGCACAAGACTCAACACACAGTCAAATATTTGGATACACTTTACAATAAAATATAAATTACCAGTATTTTCATAAATGCCTATGATCTCCAGATGTTTATGAACTAATAATTATTTGCTATTTGGGATAGGCGATAACTTATCATTTGCGATATAATGGTAAAAATTCTTCCCTCTATAAAACAAAACAGTTTGGGTCTCGAGTCAGCACTGATCAACAATTTTCTAAAGTTTCTCACTTTCGGACATGCCTGACAGTCCCTAAGACTCGAAAAATAAAGCAATATCCCGGTGTATATGTTACTCCTGTAACTCTTATAGCACTGAAACATGCTTTGATCACAGGAAAAAATTACATTTTAATATGTATTCAAATATAAAGCAGTTCATTTAAAAAAGTTATTACTACCTTGTATTTCGAATCAAATAAATGCAGGCTTGGTGAGCAAAAGATAATAATAATAAATAAATTAAAAAAAAACATTAAAAATCTTAATGTTCAAATACACGCACACACTGTATTAAAGTACAGTGGGAAATTCACATTGCAGACAAAAGGCTGCCATATGCTGAATTCATGTTTGTAATCTTGACTTCTGAGCAATGTCAAGTCCCATTAACAGATGCATTTCCTCTCCTAATGGGTTTTGCAGAGTTAACTGAAACCACAGAATCACTGAAAACCAAGATGTCGGAGCTGCGCCTGTACTGTGACTTACTAATGCAGCAAGTGCACACTATTCAGGAGTCAGTGGAACAGGAAGGAGAGTCGACGGTGGCCATCACTGAGGTTAGACACGTCACACAGCTGTTTTTCATTCAAACCACAGTAATCATTGCTATTATTGCAGATAGGTGGGTGTGCTATAAAAAGGTTATCATCAAGTCTTTTTAAACGGATTCATCATATTTTCTGCTGTTTTGTTCTAGACGAGGAACGAGGCATCCTCATTACTGAGTGCCACCTGTGAAACCTTCATCAAAACACTGGAAGAATGTATGAAAATTGCCAATTCCAAGTTCAAGACTGATATGTTACAATCCAGTCAGTCTGATTCCATAATGTCCCCTGTGTCCCCCTCTCCAGTCCAAATGTCTCAGGTAAAGACACAAGCTCAAATCACATACAATTTTGCGTCAGTTGTACCAAGATAAAATTCCTATTTCTAATTGTTTGTATGACATTTATATATGACATACAAATTATGTATGACTATATATATATATATATATATATATATATATATATATATATATATATATATATATATATATATATATATATACAGTGTAAATAAATACATATATATTTATTATTATTTTAAATATTATTATTATTATTATTATTATTGTAATCAGAATATTTATTTTTACGTCACAGTAATGAGATCTTGGGGGAAATATACCCCCCAAAAAAACTAACAAAAAAAAGCTTCTTTTTCTGTATCAATAATGTATTGTTGTTTATTTTTTAATTTTGGGAAGAAATATGACTTGGACATATATTTTGAATTAGCTTTTATTTTTATTTATATATTTTTCATAAATTCTTCTTATTTCAGTTTTTGTCATTTTGGTATTACATTTTAAATTTACTTAATTCAATTAATTACCAAGGCAGTGTTTCTACATTTTGTTTTTTTCTATTAATTACATTCTATATTATTTTAATTTCAATTAACGAAAATCATTTTAATAGATTTAGTTTTCATGAACTATAACACCACTGGTTTGTCATGTGATTTTAAGTCTAACCTTTTTTTTTTGGCTCATTGTGTAGATGAAGCGCTCAATCAGCCATCCTGGCACCTACAATTTTGAAAGGTACAAAATGCTTACAAACACACAGACTTCTTGTTTTTGCTGCATATAGCTTATGCTGTTATTTTCTGAGAACCTATAAATGCAGGTGCTGTTTTCCTTCAAGGTCGAGCTTGCCAAAAGAGTGCATGGCATTGCAGAAGTCCACCCAGAGGCGGTCACAGACATCCTCCGATACAGAAGCTCACAACAACAGAGGGCCTGAGGAGATGGAGCGTGAGTCACACAAACACACACACACACACACACACACTTATACCTGAAGCTGTGCCCACACACAGATCAAATTCAATTCTTGAATGACCTAAAAGTTTAGTTTGCACCCGATGTTGTTGGTTGAGCAGTCACAGAATCTGGAAGGAATAAATATTGTTGTACGCCATAAAAAAATTGATCAATGGGCCTCTTGTTTTTTTTTTTTCCACAGGCGTGATGTTCCACAGAGCCAACAATAACGGTGACTCCAATCCAAGTATCCCAGAAGAAGGTGGAACGAACACAAGGTTCCTGTTGGAAACTGACACTGCAGAATCTGACCTTTCCCTCTGAACTACGCGAGGTGGCTTATGAGATGGGGAATAAAAGCAAAACTCATACTGCTATGCAGTCAAAGATTGCAGCGTTATACACAGTAGATGTATTTTACGAATTATTGTTACATTTCCTGATGAAGAAGAATTCTGTGGCACTTTATAAATCCAGATGATGAGGACAACAGTAGTCTGATTTGAATGTTTATACTCTTCTAGGTATTTCAATATATTGGTTTGCCCTGATGCTAAAATGTTTTTCCTTTTTTTTGTGATAAATAATTATTGCTGTATCCCTTCAGTGAAGAGTTGAAGTTTGTACTGGATTTCTAATGTGTTGTGCAATTGCCTTTGTTAAATGGGAACCTTGATGAAAAGGTTTTTATTGCTGTGCCAAAGGGTTGTGCATATGTGCTGACATTAGCTTTTGACAGTTTGGTTTTTTTTAATCACTCGGCATGCAATGTCGTTCATTTAGTTCATGATGCAGAATACATTTATTTATTTTTGTGTGTTACCACAGTTTCCCCCTAAAAATTGCTCTTGCCTTAATTCTTCGCATTCTTTGGAATTTGATCCATTAATTATTGTAATGTTTGGAAAATTATTAAAAGCTATAGCAAAAATATTATTTATTTTATTTGATCTCCAAAAATCTAAGTGGGTGTTTTATTTTATTTTATATTATCTTCTGTAGTCACATTGCCAATGTGACTCTGGATCAAACACAGAGATAAATAATACAAGAAAGAATAATACAAATGAAACCTTTTATACAGTCCTTGGCCATTGTTTTTACTCACCCAGGCCAGCATGTAATGTTATTTACTGCTTTGTAGTGTAAAGTACATTTTGTTGTTATTCTATATAACTAGATTTTCCCCCAGAAAGTTGTCTTTGCATTGATCTGATCCATTAATAACTATAACCAATTTAAAATATACACTATAATCAAGTTTCCGTCAAACACAGAGGCAGAGGGAAAATTATTAAAGTGCCCTTATGACATTTTTAAGATTGGTAATATTGTTTTATGAGTCTTCTAAAACTATTTTACATGCATGCAAGGTAAAACAACACGTTAGTTTTCTTAATTTTACTTAATTTCAAAATTATTCATAAACGACCCTTGCTAGCAGTACAAAGAATCAGGCTCTCTTAACCCCGCCTTTCCGTGAGCCCTCACTGCTGTGATTGGTCAGATTGCTCCAGTCCTTACCAGCTCGAGTCGGTGTCTGATGATGAAACAGTTAAACTGGCTGACAGACAAGAGACTGATTCACAAGCATGACTGGAGCAGGACTTTTCTCAGAGGTAAGTGTCAAGTGTTGACAAGTGTGTGGTAATTATGAGAAGAGATTAAAGAAATTAACCAAGTTAACCACATAGAAATTTTACTAGACGTTTGTGGGCTGGCGAGTTGGCGACGTAAAACGTGAGCTGACATCATGCAAATGTGTTACTTCGTGATGTAGAGCCGTAACAGATGACACACTCCATGAAATGCAAAAGCTGAAAAGGTATAATAGGGGCACTTTAATTCATTTACTTGAGAGAAAAAACTTTGTGTAGTGTTGAATCACTTAGAATAATTAGTTCCCGTGTTATCTAACAGATGACCACAAATTAGTATTTCATTGCTATATATGCAGCAACCATATGTTCATCTACCTCTGGTCATCTGTGTTTGCCATCTGATTTCCACATGAAAACAGACCATAATAATGGACTCATTTCTCCAGAGGGAGATTAGCTTTCTCAGCAGGGTGGTTTACTGTCGGGCATCAGCAGGTGTAAATGAAGTCGGGCTGCACGAGGAGCACTGGGAATCAGCATTGACATTTCCCAGATGACAAATCTGTCCACAAAGAAGAAATCCCCTTCTGTTTCTTGAAGAGCTGGGAAAAACAATAATTATACACTACACAGAGAACATGGTACTTAGATTATGGCTGTTGATTTGTGGTACTGACCCTAACAGTAGGCTTGAATTTCAATCTTAAAACTTGTTTTAATTCAGTGATGTCGACCTAAACTATTGAGCAGAACCTGGCACTAATGCTGTCTGAATTAAGACCATTGTGTAGACTTTTGAAGTCATGTCTCGTGACGTTTGTGTGCTGGAATTACATCAAACTGAATTAAATGATCTGGGGAGATTTTTCCTGGAAACAGAGATAGAGATGGTGATGGAACATCCTCTTCCTTTTTCTTTTCCTCTTTCTGCCCACCATCTGTGCCTTCTAGACTTACTTCTGTGCAAATGAATGTTTGAGCAAAATCAGTTAAAAACACTGAAAGATCATATTATTACACAGAAGACTGGAGTAATTACTTCTGACAATTCAGCTTTGCCATCCCAGGAATAAAATACTTTTGAAAATATATATGAAAATAGAAAACAGTTATTTAAAATTGTAACAATATTGCACAATATATGACTGTATTTGTCTGTAAGTAAATGCAACCTTGATGAGCACAAAAGGGGAAAAGATGAAACAAATGTATTACAAAGTTTTGACAGAGTGAAATGTGTGTGTGTGTGTGTGTGTGTGTATATATGTATGTATATACACACACACACGCACACACACACACACACACACACACTGTATGTGTCATAATTTAAAACAAATTAATAATGAAAACATTATATTATAAAACAAAATATTAAACATTTTCTTGTAAATAATTAAAATGTGATATGTAGTGACAAAGTCAAAGGAAAAACAGTAGCTATGAATGCCTGTCAAACCTTGGGCCGACAATGTTCCTCACATTTCCTTGGACAAAGCTGCAGGCTGGCACATCTGGCCTTCATCCTCTTCATTGTCTCCTGCTTGTCCTGTTGATATAGCAGTTGTCATGGTTACATACTTTCACACATTAGTTATAACTTGGAAAATACAAAGACAGCAGACAGCTGAGTGTCTAGACCTACTTAAGCATTCATGATGTCTCTGATACAAAATGAAAGTGAAGTGTATGATCTTTGAGCAGGTAAGACTTCTTGAAATGTGATACTTCTTTATTGTGTTATATATGATAGTGAAACTAAGAAGAAATGTAATGAAGCTAAGAGACACTTTGAAACAGACCACTTAAAGAAAATGATATACGTTTAAATACAAATAGAAATTTACAGAAACACATGGCAGTCGCATATGCTCTGCAGTGTCTTCCTGTCAGTATTGGGACTTGCACACATCTTTTTCTGCTTGCATTTCCTCATTGCTGCCTTTCAGTCTTTGTTGGGCCTTTCTTTCGGTAACCTTTTCCTTCTGTACCAAGTGAAAAACCACGTTCCTTCTTTCCAGTGTGCTCATCCTCTTCTGACTGGTTCAGAATGGTCATCGTAACCTCACTGTGAGAGAAATCCTTTGCCACAGCCTCGATAATACCTGACCAATGGTTATAAGAATAAAAACAAAAATTAATTTATAAAATAGCCACATAGTGCAAATATATATATTTTAAATATATGCTAAATATATGTTGTAAACAGCACAGCCTAAGGAAATATTTTCAGATTGAAAGTAAATTTAATGTTAACTTCAAATTCAAAATGTGTTTCACACAATACATGTCAAGTGGCACATGCACAGTTAAAAAAAAAAAAAAAAAAAAGTTTTGGACAATTTAAATGTATTTTATGTATTTATGTAGTTTTCATTTTTGGTTAAACATTCTGATTAATTAAACAAAGTCCCTAACCAACCTTTAAAGGAAGTTTTCCTTAACTGTATGCATGCAAGCAGACATAAACCCAGAATTTACAAGGCTCTTGCACTAAATGAAGTTTGATGACATCATCATAGATTTCATAGGTCATAAATGTCTCCTGGACCCCAGCCATTATTCTAGGGAAGATTTTATTTAGTTGAGAAAAAAGAAAAAAAAAACACACACAAAACCTTCTTTCTTTAAATGGTACATGAGTTATATAGATCTAATTTTTCCCCATGTCTCGCAAGGCAGTGACTAAAGACACATATTAATAAAGCCATATTGCCAGAAAAACATAATGTTAATTATAAAATGCTGGAATATATTGATTATACCATGGAAAGCATTTATATATTTGTAAATGTTTAATTAAAATATTTCAATAAAAAACAAACATAAAAAATCTTATAGTAGACACACACACATTGTAATTATATACTTTGCATGTATATATGCACAAACCATTTTAACCAAATCAACTGTTGTAATTTGTGGTGTGTAGATTATGTAGTCTCATCCAGACAGACACTCCCACTCAGCCATACTCTTTTACATTCACACATCCAAACATATAGACTTCATTGCCCTCTTAAGGAGAACAGGGATGCATTTTAATTCTCATATTTTCAATACATGCTCTCTTGGAAACCCTAACCTGTTAAATTTGTAGACAAAGTTGATCTTTTGATGCTTGATTTTTGGAGACAAATCATGGCCTGTCTTAACCTTATAGTGTAGTTGTGTTAAAAATACTTTCTCTTTCACTTTAATAACCATGAACAGAATATGTTGTTGGTGATGGAAAGTACGGTGCATAACCAAACCAATCTTATCAACAAGAGTGCAACAAAAAACTTATATGACTATATGAGGGCAATACTGTTTTATTTAATATCAGTTTAGTACCAATTTCTGTGTGATATTTGTCTTGTAACTGGAGTGCAGCAAACAAATAAAAATACATAAATAAAATAAATAATAAAAAAATCACAATGGCTTTTATTATTTCATAATGTTAACTATATTTTTGATCTGAAGGAATACCAAATTATTATCTATGTTTTGGAACTGCTAATTTAATTGCCTTAAACCTCCTCATTCCAAACGTCACGTCATTGATTTTTATTGTATATTATTGGCCTATTTATAAAATTGATTTGTTTTTGTTGTTGTCAGACTAGCTATGGGCTACTAACGTATTTATTGGTCACTAGCCTTTTTATTTTTGCTAGAAATAATATCAGATTTTATTTTAGTTATGTTAGCTGAAATGGCTTTGTATCCATTATTTGTCATGATACAATGTTACCATTAAGCCTATTATAAAAAAAAAAAAAATCACAAATCAGAAAAAAATATTATTGATTGCGCTTAAGTGTTTTTTTTTTTTTTTTTTCTATTTTCATATTAGATGTGAGGATGATAATAGATGAAGAATTTGGAATATTTGGAAGTTCAGAGAAACTTCCGTGGAAACTCCTCGAGTAAAAACTGCAATAAAATCCGCAGGTAGCGCTTGCTTGACTGCTTCAGTCACTGCACTGGAGCAAGTTACGGCATATCCTTGAGAAAGCACCTTAAGGAGACACTTACAGAAGACTTTTGGACTTTCTATTCTACCTTTTTTACGGTTTATTGTGTGGGAATCTACGTACAGGTGCAATAAAATCTCGTATAAAACCTGCATGTGCTTACGGCAGACAAACATTGACCGAGAGACAAACGAGGAGAAATCAAGACGACGAAATCAAGGTAAGATTTGATTGTTTTTGAAGCTTCTGTCCTTTTTTATGCAAATAGTCAGTGGTGGACAGTAACGGAGTAGCTTTACTTCGTTACTGTACTTAAGTACATTTTTCAAGTATCTGTACTTTACTGGAGTAGTTTTATTTTGAGCAACTTTTACTTTTACTTCACTACATTCCAAAGCATAAAATCGTACTTTTTACTTCACTACATTTCATAAAACATATCGTTACTCCCTATAATATCACGTGCTCCGACACGCAGAAGCGGTGTCTGACTCATCATGAACGAACTGAATCTTTTCAAAATAAACTTTTAAATCGGATCGCGAATCACACCAAACGATTCGTTTACGAATTAGAATGATCCGATTGCAGCTGTTCTGGTGTCGACCACTCACTGATTCAAATGAACCGTTTAGTGCGAGTCACCAAAAGTAAGAACTGGGAGATCCTGTGAGCGCGCGTGCGTCTGACGTTGCTAAAAGTAAGTTATTAATGTCGAAATTTTGGATTAATTATTTTAACTGAAAATCATATTTAGGTCAAAACTGTCAGTTGTTTGGAAACTAAATCCGTTGTAAAGAGTGATCTATTTAAGCCCACTGAAATGCTCGAGTGCAGACGATGCAGACACATCAATTCTAGGTAAAAAACAACAACAACAACAACAAAAAACCCATAAAATAACACAGATTAAATACAATAACTCGTGCACGTTCAAATTCACCGCTGCCGTAATGTTAACAGTTTTATTAAAATGTCCTATGTGACGTCTGTTTTTATATTGTTTATCGACAGTAACGTTATACATATGTATATTGTTTGGATTAACTAGACGAGTAGACAGACATGAATGTTCATCGTACTGAAAATAAGTAAATATTGTTAGCTGATGCTAACTGTCTAGCTAACAAGCTTGTTGGTGCTAAGTTGATGTAATTTTTATAAATAATGTCCAAATATTTTTATTCAGCCACCTATATATATATATATATATATATATATATATATATATATATATATATATATATATATATATATATATATATATATATATATATATATATATATAGTTTACATCTGGTTAGAAAAGAAAGGATGTGATGTTCAGAACATGGTAACTACAGTAATTATCAGTGGGAAGAGATGCACCCCGTTTGGCCAGGGGTGTTTTTAAACCACAGACAAGATTTGAGAAGGAAAAAATCATTATCTTTATTTACATTTTTTTTATTATTTTTTTCTGTAAAATGTTCTTCCTAACTTCAGGCCTTATTATCATGTCATATATACAGTACACACCAAAAGTTTGGACACACCTTCTCATTTAAAGAGTTTTCTTTATTTTCATGACTATGAAAATAGTAGATTCATGCTGAAGGCATCAAAACTATGAATTAACACATGTGGAATTATAAATGGAATTATATACATAACAAAAAAGTGTGAAACAACTGAAAATATGTCATATTCTGGGTTCTTCAAAGTAGCCACCTTTTGCTTTGATTACTGCTTTGCACACTCTTGGCTTTCTCTTGATGAGCTTCAAGAGGTAGTCTCCTGAAATGGTCTTCCAATAGCCTTGAAGGAGTTCCCCAAGAGATGCTTAGCACTTGTTGGTTCTTTTGCCTTCTGTCTGCGGTCCAGCTCACCCCTAAACCATCTCGATTGGGTTCAGGTCCAGTGACTGTGGAGGCCAGGTCATCTGGTGTAGCACCCCATCATTCTCCTTCTTGCTCAAATAGCCCTTGATGCCTTGAGTGAGACTCTACAATTTTCATAGTTATGAAAATAAAGAAAACTCTTTGTATGAGAAGGTGTGTCCAAACTTTTGGTCTTTACAGTAACTTTGATATTCTGTAAAACAACAAACTTTAAAATACTTTTTTCTTACTGGTGAAAATCAGATGGTCATCTCTGTTTTCTCTCGGGTACATCACAGTGTAAGCTTCACAGTGAACATCACTCTCATCAGCGTAGTCCATATCAACAACAAAAATATATCTTGACTCCATATAGTGGTTATTTAGAAAAAATCCCAGGTATTTTGAGCAGTAGGATTATAAAAAGAATATGTGCTAATATAAAATTAAATTAAGTAGCCTATATAAAATTGCAAACATCTATCTTGCAGTACTTTTTTACTTAAGTACATAAAAACTCGAGTACTTTTGTACTTTCACTTGAGTAAAATTGAAAAAGGAGTACTTTTACTTTTACTGGAGTAATATTTTACCCTATGTATCTGTACTTTTACTCAAGTACTTGATTTGTGTACTTCGTCCACCACTGCAAATAGTGAAGGCGTCGACTACCAAATGCAAACTTCTTAAAGTAGGTCAGTGAAATTAGGCAAAATTTTTATTTTTAAAACCTAGGTAGGCTGCCTAAGTTAGCTACTTGGCATTTTCGTCATCATACAGTATATTATTTCACGATAGTCTTGAAACCGTCGATAATGAAAGTCAATTTCTGTTAAAACCTTAATAGATTAGGCTATTTAATTAAGTAACGTTAGCCGTCTTGGCCATGAAACTCTGAAGATAAGCTGTTTTTACTAGCGAATCTGCTTTTTATGGTGTCTAAAAACTTAACACTTAACTGTTTGCTGTGTGTTTCAATCCAGTGTTTAAACTGTTTATTAAAAAGTGCAAGTCTGATTAAGGTGTATTTTTTGGTTGAGGTTGACAATGGTGTCATGTGTGACCTGTTACTTTTCTCTGCGCTGTTTCGTTGGCCTAATCGAGAAGTGGATAAGATTTTTTTTTTTTACCCATGATTTTATTAAGATATAAAGAAGCTTGTGCAGATATTCCATTTATTTTTCGGTTGCCAGTTGCTTGAATGAATAGATCAGATTAGAACAATTCTAGGCTACTTTTTAGTACGACAGCATTACTTGACAATTTTGAACAGGTCGATGTTAGATTATTCTTCTCAGCCGCCGAGCGCCACCTTGCAACACTGCCACCTAGCGGTTAAAAGAGGTCATATATTGTACAAACAGCACTGCAAATGACAACTTTTTTTATTTCCTTAGATGTTTTGTGAATCTACTCTGTGGAGCATGGGATGTGATGAGGATCTTCAGACGACCAGGGATCCCATATGCCTGGTAGAGATCTCATCGTGCAGATCCGTGTCCATTGAGGATATGAATGGAGAACGGTGGATATCTGAATACCAAATGTCATCCAGACAGGATCACAGGATCATCAGTAAACCACAAACGACAGCCAAGAGCCGAATCTTCCATTCTACAAAGTTTTGGACTTTCCTTCAGTTCAAGACGCCCACAAGAGCATGAAGGGAAAAATAACCGTCTGCTTTCAAAAAGACTTTTAAAAAGGACATGCACAATTGCACATTAATCTATACTGTACAGTATGTAAAGAAGCTTTAAAAGCAATGGCTGTTGCCTTCAACTTCCACCAGAGGGCAATAATGAGTCACTGCCACTGTATGTGTTGACAAGGTTTTGTTTGATCAAGCAGCTCTTTGTAGCATTATACTGTAAGGTTGAGTTTGTTTGATCTGGCTGACTATAATTTTCCTGAAAATTAAATATTAAGAGAACATCAATCAAAGCTAAAGTTAAGTAAAAAGTTTCGTTTCCCACTTCAAAACGAATCAAAATGCATTTGATAAGGTACATGAATTTTCTTAAAAGTCACTTTAAGGGAAACTGATAAACCTTTAAGCCAAGGTAAAATTTTATACAGTATATTTATACAGCGAATGTGATTTAATTAGTTGTAACATGTATATGTTTACAGCTGAATTTGAAATGCACAATAAAAGTGTCTAAAATATGTATTTGTAGGTAATATATTCTATATTATGGTGTATTGTTTTTAATAAAATGTGCAAATGTATCTTGCTTTCTCTTTGTTTGAAAGAAAATTAAAGGTCAAATAAAAACCTGTATGAACAGTAAAACAGCATGTTCATTATCTTTCATAAATATAAATGAAAATATGTCATTGATTAGAATTTGCACATCAATGAGTGCAAAAGAAAAAGACAGATCATTAAAAAGGGCTTGAGGATGCCAGATTCAATCCATAAGGGGTTTGTTTGTTTGGTCCAAGGACTTGGGATACAAAGTGCCCCCTCTGATCATTTGCATTGAAGCCTTGAAAGAGGATAAAATTGATAAGTCATTACAAAGCAACAGTATTCATATAGAGGTCTTTACATCTCTCATCTGCAGTGCTGACTTGCCCCCACATATTGAGAAAGTTGAAAGGATTTCTTCATGAAGAAATGTTTGGAATAATGACCACAGCATAGTCCATGTGATGAAGAGATCATGAAATCCAAGGATGTGTTTAGAATGGAACTCACTGTATATTCAAGATATACATTATTTTATAAGCTCCCTGAGTTTAATCCAACAATTACATTTTCTGAAAAAAACAACTTTTCCATTCAGAAAACACCACTTCAGCTGTTCTTGCCATGTCGTCATTACCGTAATTCTGAGATGACAACGAGTGATGTATAATTATGTGATTATGTGGCAACAGTATCAACACCAAAGCAGACACGTGCTTGCAGAACTCAGAATTACATTTTGTAGGCTGGGACAAAGCCACTGGAAGGTAAACCTGTAACCTTTAGCCAAAAAAGTGTAACTGATAATGCCAAGTAAAGGATGTGATGCAGCCAAATATGAAGTCCCATACTCTGAATTTAACCCATCCAAGTGCACATACACAGCAGCGAGTAGTGAACACACACCCAGTGGGCAGCCATTTTTTTGCTGCGGTGCCTGGAGAGCCATTGGGGGTTCAGCGCCTTGCTCAAGGTTCGCTGGTCATTCACTCCCCCCTCCTACAATCCCTGTCAGACCTGAGACTCAAACCTGCAACCTTTCAGGTTACAAGTCCGACTCTAACCTGGAATGCAAACACTGCAGCTTTGGCGGTACACAGAGAAGGAAATCAGAGGCCATTGTATGATTGGCGGAGGAGCCTCACATGATCCAAGTTAGCCATTAGGTTTTTTCCAATGGCCAGTACACTAGACCCTCTTATCTCCCAATAATGAGACAATAAGTGCGTTAAGTGGACTACAGTTTTGCCAAGTCCAAGGAATTGGGATACTTTGAAGCAAACCCGATAACATGACATTTAGCCCCCTGGAATACAAATTTTACCTGGGGAACCCTGCCAGAAACGTGTATTTTACCCCCGGAATGTGATTGGGCTAGTTTTGAGTAGCAATTGGGTAGGTTTTATTGTGAAAACCTGGCTACCCTGGTGGACTGCTTAGAGGACTTAGGCCTGAGACACATAAAACCTTAACCAATTTTAAAACAATGGGAGACCACAGACAAAAAGACACTTTTAACAGATTGCTGAGGTATTGGGTTGTTATGCAGCTGCAAAGGTGTTTTGTCTTCTTTTTAGATGGATTTTTAAGATGGTTTTAACATCTTACTATGCTGTTTCCAGGGTGTCGTGAGATTTTTTTTTTTGTTTATATATTTGCTGAAATGTTCTGTGTGGTTTTTAACATTTTACTGTTGTGGCCGCTAGGGTGTTCTAAGAAGTTGCTTACAGGTCCGAATCGAATCTTAACCCCAAAGTATTAGCAATAATTGTAAGGTCTACTAATTAAAATGTTAATATATGAATATTTATTTGTGATTACAAATGAAACACACTTTTGAACACATCACTCTAAACAAACGTGCAACAAAACTTGACAAAAACATCAAACAAGACGTGACAGCATGCATGTTTAAGACTCACCGATGGCTTTCGAAGGTTGTACATTCATTGAAGGCAATAAGTGTTCTTTGAGGATCCAAATACTCAAGCACAGAAGTCCAGCCTTGATCCCAAGGGGACATTTACAATCTCGTTTGGACTTCATTGGCCGTCCAGTGAGACCACAAAGACTAGCAGCATGAAGGAAAGAAGGCTACTGAGAAAATAATTCAAAGTGGAAACGCTTGAGCCTTCAACGTGACCCAACAGACCGTTTCTGGCAAAAAACCCCAAGTGTCTTTTATAGGTTCATAAAGTAATTTCTGAGACATAAGATGATATTAACACAAAGGTGAGGAGAGCAAGGACCGAAGACCTTAAATCAAACCGAAGGACACATTTTTCATTCTTCTCATTACAACTGTGTTTTCTTTCTCTCTTTCGTCAAATCGAACCATTGACACGCCTGAAAGGAGAAAGAGACTCATTAAAAGGTTTTTTTTCGCTTAAACTGTCAATTTTCTGTGTTTGCCAGGTCCATCATGTTTGTCCTGAGGGATATGAGTATATTCAAGGCTGCGTGTATAGAAGCACTTTATTCAAGGATAATTTAATCAAGACTCTCGCCGTATTTACTTCCATGCCTTCGTTTATATGAGAGAGTGAAAGAGAATATGAATATAGGAGAAAAAAAAGCTTTTGAATAAAAGGCCTATGTGATATCATATCAGTTAATCATGTTACTGTATGCTACAAGGCTCCCCCTCTGCCATCAGCCAGCCTTGACCTTGTCCATCCTTATTCATATCCTCAGTTCAGCAAATGAGGTTTTATTACAGGTGACAGCTCAGATTCATGCTTCCAAGATACAGGCAGAAAAAAAGAGAGACTACTTTTAGATGTCATGTTTGGGCCTGTGATCCCTCAGATGCCCCAGACAAGGCAAAAAAAAATTTTATTTAAAAAATATACTGTTTTTATGTTGTTTCTTCATTCATTTGAAGATTGAATGTGAAATTATTGCAATATAAAATTGTTTAAAAACTTTAATGTTAGGTGGAATTATTCGTAATTTACTGCTTTACTGTGATCCTTTTTGAAAAGGGATTTAAATCAAGTTCATCTTTAGACAAACAACACTTCAAGTAGAAAAAGTGTGTCTAACTATGCAGTTTACACCAGTGTTTCTTCAGCCTTGGACCACACTTTTATTTGTAATTACATCGGCAGAAATCACAGCAGTTAAGGGGGGAGAAGGGAGAAGAAACTGAAGCATAGATTATCCTTCAAACTGGCATTGAGAAGTTCAAGAACAAAGAAAACCCTTTCTTAGTCAATGAGGACTTCAAGGCTCTCTCCGCTATAGTGTTTAACCTTCACTACATAGTGAAGCCTTGAGACAAATGATTATTCAGATCTTACTGTAATATACAAATCTAATTCTAAAATATGTCCCTGCACTTCGGCGAAGGAGATGACTTGCAGTCATTAGAGTATTACTGTCTGTTTAATATCTACACTTTATTTTGATAGTCCTCCAATGGATATTCTACTGATTATTATTAATAACTGCAAATACACATCAACTTAACCCTAACTCTAATCTAACAGTCTACTAATAGTCTGTCCCTAATCAAGCCTCTGTAGCTCTCTCCGATCATCACCAGAGGAAACCATCACCGGAGTACTAACTGTTCTTGTGGACTTCATTTCCCATCATCCCATGCCTGAGACTGACTGCCTGCACAGATGCTAATCATTATCCTAAGTATTTAATCAGTGCCTACCCTCACCTCTGTGCAAAGTTTTGTTTTGCTATTGCTGATATTTCTGAGCGTTCATACCCTGTATGATTACCTGTTGCCTACCTGGAATTTTTTTTTTTATGCCAATCTGATAGTTCTCTGCCTGCCTCTCTGACCCTCCCTGTTTACTGGATTTGTTCTATTCCCCGTCTGTTGCCTGCCTCGACCCTTTGCATAGACTCAGGTTCTGATTCTGCCTTGTTGCCCTTATATAACGTAATTCAACTTTGTAATCAGATGAATGGTGGGGGGATAAACACAATAAAATATATAGATATTAGATCATTATTAAATAGATATTAATGTATATAACTATTAAATGGATATTTATAGATGCATAATTATTGTTGGATAGATATATTTCACCAATCTTCAATTCCATAATGCACTTACCCAAAAATAGGGCTGGCTTTTTTATTTTTTTATTTTTTATTTTAGAATTATAATATTCTAATTATTATTAATATTAACACCAGTATCAACATTAATAATATACATATTTTAAAGGAACATTGTAATGGTGATATGTATGTTAATATTTATTTAATGTTTATATCATATATTTTTGCATAATATAATTGTATATAAATATTTCTGCATTAATATTAATATTGTTGCATAGCTATCTTTGATAATCTGTAACCAAATCTTTTGTATTTGGGGTAACTACAGTTCACACATTAAGTACCTTTCATTCACACTGACCAGACATCCTAACAAATACACCTATAAAACAAATCATAGTGTTTCAATACATCACAGTGCTGGGCGGTATGGGCAAAAAATCATATCTCTGTATTTTTTGGCCAATTTAAGATATCTGATATATAGATTTTTGTATTTGGATTAAATAAATCTGTATTTAATATCTATTTATTTCACTTACCGCCCAATTATATAGATATAAACGGTATTGCCTCATATTAAATCGCTTATAAAGAAAATATCGATATATCATACAAACTCGATATACCGCCCAGCCCTAATATATCATATAAATTCTATTTAATTCTCTCTCCGCCCATTATCCTATCTTCTCTCCCTTTCACAACAGCATATCTCCACCCATAATTTAGGCTTTTATGCAAACATGACTCTGTTTTACTCACCTGTGAAGGCAACGTATACATGCCCTGTTTAAACAAGTCTTAGAAAAGGTGATGAAAGTGTCATAAATCATAGAGAGAGGGGCATTTATCTCTCTGCAAAATAGCCAGCTCCCTCCTCCTCTCTCAATTACAACCCCACAGAACATAAATTAATATGTAAAATTGTTGGACCATGGTGGCAGAGTTGCAGCAGCTAAGGCCACAGCTATCAATCTCCAGCGGGCGCACTAGCACCCACTGACAGATTTTCGACCCGCAGAGACGGCTAGGTGATTGAGAGGCCCAGAGCCAGATGAACTGTGGGTAACCTAGCTCTCCTACAGTATACCTGAGAAGAACAAGGGAGCAGAAAGAGAGAGAAAGGATACAGAACATAGTGATAGAAAAGATAGAATGAGATCTTTAAAGGGATAGTCCACCCAAAAATAATTTAAAGCCACCACCGTGTCATTCTATACCAGTATGCATTTCTTTCTTCTGTGGAAGACAAAAGAAGGTATTTTGAAGAATGCTGAAACAAAACAGATGTATGTCCTGGAAACTAGCTGAGAGGGGAAATTATGTGATTTGTAGCTGTTGGATAAATTTATGAGCCAGGGTTACTTTCCCCCCAGATTTTAAAGCCAATAAGTATCTGTTGAGATCATCTGAAAAGAGGTTTAGCAATTCACATGTGCAACTGAAACATGGTTTAATTTTTCCACTGAGAAAATGAGAGTGAATTATTTACATGGCCTTGGTGATGTGTCGTATTTGTTTGTGTGGTCTAGCTTTTACTAATTAGGTTGATTGTAGCCAGAAAATATGAAGAAAGCAAGGACGTTTTTCTGTGTTTTCATATGGAGGCATCGTCCTGTTTTATTCCTGACTGTGAATATTTAAATTAACTCCCTTTAAGTATCCTATTCATTGCTTTAATATCTTTCCATAACTAAGTTCTCAAACAAAAATACATATCAAATTTACAGAAATATATATTTTTTTTACATTTATTAGACCATTACTATGCATAGTCATCTTTTTGAACTAGTTAATTCACCCAATAATGGAAATTTTGTCATCAAATGCTCACCCTTGTTGTTGTTTTTTCAGTGGAGTGTAAAATAACAAATTACTGTACATCTTAACACAACCCTAAAGTTCATACTGACTATTAAGCACCAAACTGGTCTCCAAAAAGCATTATTAAAGGAGTCAATGAAATGTAACCATGTAAAGCCTACGATATATCATATGTAATGCGCAAATTATGAATTATATGATTTTCAGATCACATTTGGCGATACTCATTTGGTCACTGACTGTGAAATCTTCACATTCTTCTATATAATTCTATATGACCCATGAAGTAAAATATTACTCAACGAAAACACATATGTAAACTTTTTACTTTACGGCTCAATAATCTGTTCCAGTTTAAAAAAATAAAAATGATTTTCTATAATTTCATGTCAGTCTTTACAGGGTTAATACAACTGGGCTAAGTTATTAATTCCCATCTAACATGCGCCATATGTGACATATTTAAATAAGGATTTACACAAATTAAATCTTGAGTGAATAAGGATGTATGGCTTCAGACTTACAATATGGTTCACAAGCGTTATATTCAAGTTTTTGTCTAAATACTGTTTGCCCTTGCCCGAAGGTGATGAGAAACAAGTTTTTATACTTTCAGTTCATCAAGTGAATTGTTTCCATTGTTGCATCTTCAGTTAGAAAGACAATGCCAAGGCCATGCTTTCAATCCCTTTACTGAGACCTAGAGCAGCAGAAAAAGACTCCAATAAACATTTTTTTCAAAGAGCCACACAAAAGCAAGAAGAAGGGCAGGCAATGTGCACTTGACGAGGCCTCCAGGTTGTGCTCAGGAAGAAAAGGTCCATTTACTCAATTCTGAATTGAAAGTTCCTACTTGTGTACACACTCACATACAAACACAACACATTACTCAACCTGCTCAGTCCCTGCGCTAACCCTGATGGTCCATTAAAGAACGGAAGCCATCAGACCAGGTCGTTAAGCCAGTGGACATGTGGGTGCCGTCCGAGTTGCGTTAGCGGTTGAAGGAGGGACCTGTGTGTTTGGCATCTGTTCCTTTATGTTCTGTGAACAGAGCGACCTTGTGTTTGTATGCCTGTGTGCTGACCTTGAGCCAGGCTGAAACAGCAGACACTGCTGCTTCTGAACGACCCTGAAAGCCAGTGTGCGTGTGCGTAAGTGCGTGTGTATATGAGAAAAAGAGAGAGAGAGAGAGTACTGAGAGAAATATCAGAGCAGCTTTCAAGCTCCTAGCTTTCAGAGAAACATTTTCATGTCTCAGGGTTGCAGTAAACTTCCAACAATCACACAGAGTGTAAACTGGTTCACATCTTTATCACACTGCAACATTTATAACACTACACTATATAGTAGTAGTGGTTCTCAACTGGTGAATCAACCGGTCTGTTCTGATGGGTTCATGACTCATGAATTACAGGATAATAAAATAGCATAATCATGTATAAATAGGCTTATCAGTATATATATATATATATATATATATATATATATATATGTTAATCATTTCACAATTTAGACATGTGCTGTTCAAGGTAATATAAGGACCAAATAAATGACACAATTTTTTTTTTTTTTGTCCTATGTATTAAATTATATTCATTTACATACATTAAAATTTAAATGCAATTCATGTGTGAATTTAAATATGCATGCATTAAAAATTACAAGCTGATACAGCTGTCTTGTCCTGTAAAAAACAGATAAATGAAAAATAATAATAAATATATTCCAGCGTAAATAAAATAAAGATAATTGGAGCATGCTTTACAAGAAAATACTATTTCAGTATTTCTATTTTCTTTTTATTACTTGCCATTTTGTGAAATTTACAAACAATTTCTGAGTGAAAATTCAGAGTAAATCCTACCATCCTACCATTTTTTCAATATCAGTGTGATATAATGGTGAAAAAAAAATATTGTAAAAAAAAAAAATATATATATATATATATATATATATATATATATATATATATATATATATATATATATATATATATATATATATATATATATATAATATATATAAAATATATAAAATATATATTTTTCATTATTAAAAAAGAAAAAAAAACTTACTTTTTATATATATAAAAAGTATATGCATTTTTGCATTTATACAAGCTGTCTTTTTTTCACTTTATGGTCACTTGAAAGTTTCCTTTAAAATATTAACATCTTTTCACAATCATAAATAAACAAGAACATTAACTAGATTAATCTCCAATCTCTTTCAGATCTTGCCTTGAACATCCCTATGATTGCTTATCTCTCCTCTACTCGCATTACTCATGTCATGTAGCCTACGGAAGCACGGTGACTGACAGCACTGACCTCTTATCGGTGTGGGTAAAGGAGGGGGCGATCGAGGTGCTACTGGTATTTTCACGGTTACTGCCCTCCAGACTAACGCTCCTTTTGCACAGCCAGCGCATCTCGCAGATCAGCCAGCCAAGACAAACACTGCGAAGGGCTGCAGTCTATTTATTTATTGAGAGTAATGACAGGTCAACGGAAGGAGGTAAACGCTCAATGTTTTTTCTTGTTAATGGGCTTGTATGAAGTTGTAGGCCTAACTAAACCAGTGAGAAAGGAATGAAAAAAGAACCTGTACAGAAAATCACATAGATTTTGTACGAATACTGTATAAACAACAACTTGATATCGAGTGACTTACAGTACGTTTCAGACAAAAACGCATTTCTTGTGAACCGGTAGTTGTTTGATGAAAATAGTTTCAACCCAAAGCCAACCAAAGCACAAAAGTAGATTTTATAACCTACTTCTGGTTTTTAATGTTCAACTCCCCTCTTTACTGGTGAGAGAAACCCCTACCAAACAATCCCTGAGACAAAATTTGTATGTAAGCCAGTTTTCTCAAAATCAGAATGTGTCATTTTTATGTCTTGTAAAACTATTTTGACCTTGAAATGGCCATGTATGCTACTGCATATCTGACTTCTTAATTTATACCCTGTCTAGACTGGCAAGGGAGTTCATTATTCCTGCATTGCAAACCTTAAACACACAGAATAATATATGCAGCATGCATGTTGTTTTCACATGTTTACTGCTGATACCCTGATGGAAGCATCATACAGGCCTAAATGGTCCTTTAGCAACCTTCACTTTATTTTTCCATGCATTTTAGTTGTGCTGTCTAAGCCAGACTCCATTATCAACCCAGAGGTAAGACATGAGTAAATACAGGTGCATCTCAATAAATTAGAATGTCGTGGAAAAGTTAATTTATTTCAGTAATCCAACTCAAAATGTGAAACCTGTGCATAATATATATAAATAATAAAGTGCACGTAGTTTATGTCTTTGGTTCTATTAATTGAGATGATTTTGGCTCACATTTAACAAAAACCCACAAATTCATAAATACCACCCATCTCAACAAATTAGAATCTCCACCCTTAGTAGATTCTCCACCCATCCTCCAGACTCTAGGACTTTAGTTTCCAAATGAAATACAAAACTTGCTCTCATCTGAAAAGAGGTATTTGGACCACTGGGCAACAGTCCAGGTAAGATGCCTCTGATGTTGTCTGTGATTCAGCAAATTCCTTGACACATATTTGTGGTGGCTCTTGATGCCTTGACCCCAGCCTCAGTCCATTCCTTGTGAAGTTCACTCAAATTCTCATAAGGCTGCGGTTCTCACGGTTGGTTGTGTATCTTTTTTTCCGCACACTTTTTCCTTCCACTCAACTTTCTGTTAACATGCTTGGATACAGCACTCTGTGAACAGCCAGCTTCTTTGGCAATGAATGTTTGTGACTTACCCTCCTTGTGAAGGGTGTCAATGATTGTCTTCTGGACAACTGTCGGATCAGCAATCTTCCCCATGATTGTGTAGCCTAGTAAACCAAACCTAGAGACCATTTTGAAAGCTCAGGGAACCTTTGCAGATGTTTTGAGTTGATTAGCTGACTGGCATGTCACCATATTCTAATTTGTTGAGATGAATTGAATTGATGGGTTTTTGTTAAATGTGAGCCAAAATCATCACAATTAAAAGAACCAAACACTTAAAAACTACTTCAGTCTGTGTGCACTGAATTTATTTAATACACAAGTTTCAAATTTTGAGTTGAATTACTGAAATAAATTAACTTTTCCTCAACATTGTAATTTACTGAGATGCACTTGTACATTTAAAAGAACAAAATTTTTCATGTCTATCATTTCAGGACATCTGGTGCTTAAGAAGCCTGAAAATTATGTCAGTCTAACTGTAGTTGGTAAGCAATGCATCATCACACCCCAAAAACATAGCCAACATGTACAACATTTGTGAACAAGTTTCCTTTCTGTTTAAAAATATTACTTAAGGAACAGAAAGAATGGTTGAGACATATTGTAGGGCTTATTCAAAAATCTGTAGTCACATCAGAGCTCTGAAGTTTGCTAGTTGGTTTCATGTGTTATTAGGATGAAAGATGTTATCATTCTAGTAATCGTGTTCTGTTTTCTTGGAAGACAACAATATAACTTGTAAACGCTGAAAGTACATTTTGGCCACAAAGCTGACACATATAGTATGCACTAAAAGCCACAAAAGTAAGATTTTGACATAAAAAAAAACAAAAAAAACAATTATAATTAAAAACAATGTGATGTAATCATCAGAGTGTGTTGGATGACTTTTGGCCAAACTTTCTTTACAAATTGCTTAAATTCATTAATACTTGAGGGCAGTTGTTCATGCCACATATCAATGGATTTGAGGTTTGGACTTTGAACGGGTATGATCATCAAATTAATTAACATGGTAACTAAAGAGAATGGGAAACTTTATTTTTAAAAACATATGTTTGTAACTACACAAGAACATTTGAGGTGTGAGTGTGTGCAGTTTACGTTGTAACAAAACATCCAAGTGTTGTCAAGTTATGTTTACTACAAACCTTGTTTTATTCATGAATTGTAAAATACAAATGATAAGAAACCCATACGAAAATAGGGAACCAATAGTGAATTAGTCTCACATGTGCAACACTCTATAAGGATTTTCCTCACTCCCTTTCTCTAGCGAACTCTAATTTTCTCGCATGCAGTTGCTTGCTCATGTGAGAGTTGTGTTTTCGGACCTTATTTGTCAGAGGTATTTTAAATTTGAAGAAAATGTTTGTGTAAATTTATAATTTCTGTGATTTCAAAACATTATAGGTTTCACAAACAAATACGTTCAAACCCATTTCATCTCTCACTGGCTCTCTTATAATTAAAATAGTTGTTTGTGAACCAAACAAAATGTTTTTTGTTTGTTTGAGTTCTTTTGTTACACACACACACACACACACACACACAAACGCACACACGGCAGCACGTCAAATGAATTTCCTCTCTCATACCTCGTACAACCACAGACAGAATGACAGAAGCCCTTGAGAAAAGCAGTATTCAATTTGTAACTCTTTTCGACACAAGGCCATTTCATTTATGGGTAAAGTCATAGAGGCAGCCAGGAAGAAATTTGAGTTAGTTACTATAGTAACAGACAGAACGTCTCATAACACAACAAGGCAACAAGAACAATTAGCCCCCAAAAGTTGCATTTTTAAATTATTATTAACTTTTTTTCCCGTTGTCTATAAAAGGAAACAAGGCACTGTTTTTTTTTATATTGTATCATTTATTATTTTATGAAAATGATTCATCAGAATTGTCAGAAAGGCAGTGTTGTGGTACTGAAAAGACTACAATCTTGCAAACAGAGGAAAAAAGACAGAAGGGAAAAGAAAGATCTTTTTCATACTCTTCAAGGTTGCTGTTGTGAAGTTTGGCCAAATTCTTATTCTCACTGGGTCATGACAACCTGGTGGGCTGTTTCTGTGTTCTGTTTATGCATGTCAGTAAAAGGGAGGCTGATCTAGGCTAAGACTGGATTTAGTTACCACTTAGACCTTTATATAAACATATGCAGACGGCACACATAAACAACAGACCACGAAAACATCTTTACATTTGAAAAATAATGTTAACATTATTCATGTGAAACATGTCAATAGAACACATTAAAATAGAATTTAAATATTTGATAGTCTTGTAGGCCCTAGTTGTATTGACAGAGACTCAAAACATTGTTATTTGAATGCAAATTTTATATTTGTTGATGTAGTCAATAAGGCTCACAGTTGGGGCGATGAACTTCTGAAACACAGAATAACCACAGATAACAGTCCATGAAATTAGCCTGAAGTCTGAAAGCATAAATAATTATTTAAGCAGAAGCACATATGTGTGCGCATGGAGGTACACACACACACACACACACACACACACACACACACACACACACACACACACAGAATGAGAGATGCCACAAATCATCCAGAATGACCATGACCTTGCGATGAAGGGAGACATAATTGGAAATGTAGTAACTCTGGATTTTGATAAAATCGAAGATTCAAACACGAGGACATTTCTGGTGGTCAGTTTGATTTGAAGTGTACAGTGCACGCATTTAATAAACAGCTGAAATGAAAAATTAGTCATTATTTAATTAATTTTTACATTTTTCATGTATTTATGCTGTATTTCGCACTGTTCTTTCCAGATGTTCATAGTGACCATGTCTGTCAAACAACAAAAAATAAAATAAAAAACACTTTTGTGTTTGTGTTCAGAATTCAACATCACTACCAGATTAATAAATGTATAAACATTTCCTTATATTTCCTTATAAGTATTTTATCTTTTACTTATTTTTTGTTGATGTATTAATTATTGATTAAGTCATCATGAAGTCAAAGTGGATAATTCTTACTTTTTTTTATGGAATATTGCAGTATTTCTTATAAATAATTTTTCCACACAAGTCATCATCATTATCACTATTTTTACTACTAATAATAATATGCCCTCATAATCTCGATCAAAATAACTTTCCCTCCCTCTTGCAACCACATCTATTCTCATTTCTGATGACAAAGAAAAAATATTAATTAGCATTGCTGATTAAGAAATTAATGCTTTCACTAGTACACTATAAGAAAACATAATTTCCAAAATGATTAGTATATTTTTTGTTAAGTTTGTGGACATTTTTAACTCTAAAACAACACAATCCAGTATAAAATTCAAATTATATGTAAAATACCTTTGAAAAATCAGTTGGGCAAAAATGATTAACATGGTACACTGGGTCACATTTTTACTGACTTTTCTTAGAGTGTATGCTGGCTTGACCGGTTTGCTAAAAAGTTGAAGGCTAGTGACTTTAAGGGTCAATGGTCTCAAAGTCGTGCTCACACTAAACTCAGAGTGAACAAGCTTTGCACAGCATCCAAAGAATCAACAATCAGCCCACACTAAAATTCAGTTTAATTCATGTTCTCAGTTCATTACTGACAAAAGTAAACAAGATACGGTACTAAAAAGCTACATGCATATAATTCTTTGAATATGAATAAAATTCAATTCCACAGATAAGCCATTCCAGCTAGAAAAAGACCAGATTTAGAAAAACCAATGAAAGTTTGTATTGTATTCATTTTATTCTCAGACAATAGACATTATATTCAGTCTGTGAATACTACATAGATTTTTTTACGTCATTATTTCATCCTTGACGGTTCTAAAATTAAACAGTGACATGTAAACACTAGCCTTGTGATTATGTCATTATCTGGACCAACTCCTCTGATGTGAGTCTTACAGTAACTGGGGATGTTGGTGACGTGAGCTTTGGCCCTCAGACTCTAAACAGAACATAACTAAGAGCCTTCATCCAAGATACCGTCTCAGTTATACATATGAGGACAGGAAGGTGGAGAACATTTGCACAAACTTGCAGTTAGACCTGTTGACCTTGAACAGAGGCTGGGTTGGATCCAAAATTGTGTGTGAGAATATATGTGTGTGTGTGTGTGTGTGTGTGTGTTGGGAGGGGGGACAGGTGTTAGACTATTTATTTGACAGTGGCCTTAATGTAAATGGTAAGAAAACATTTTTATTTTTATTTTTTCAAATAGATCAGTTGTACGAGTTGTCTCTCATTGCGCAATATTCTAAAGCTTTCATCACTTTTACCATAGACTTGTCCTTCGGCTATTCAGCGTCAGGAGTGGCGCCTTGATATGACTTTCCACACAGGCTGCAAATCATTATGCTTTTATATTCTTCTTCAGGAGAGCAATGACATCAGTACACCCCGTCTGCCTGAGACAAGACCGGTAAACAGTGCACAAGGCAGGTGACCCTGGACTTTAATAACGAAACAAAAATAAATTATCACAGGAGCTTTGGAGTAAAGTGGCATGCACACACACACACACACATCATGTTTCTGTAAAACTGTCAAACCAGACAAGGTTAGACTGGGGCAGATGCCAAAATAGGAGGTAACGCCTACTGTCCCCTGTCATACTCGGAAATGAAAATGGATTTCTATGCAAATCTTGGTAGTACAGTCTGGAAACTGGGTAGTCGTGGTCTTCCAATGTTGATCTTTAATAAACTGATAGCATCTTTTACTTGGGTAACAGCAATCAACTCAGAACTAATACTGAATCTTTGTAGGTAAAAGTTCTTGAATGGCTATTTTATTGCAATGTTTTCCCTTTTCACTTTCATCAGATCAGAGTAAGTATCTGTGTGTGTAATCCAGACTTTTTATTATTATGATTATATATCTATTTGGACATCCATTTAAATTATGTTATACTGGGTAATTTTGCATTATTATTATTATTAAGTGGCAAAACCACACATCAAAATCCATAAGGACTATAGCGCCTCTTATGTGTGCATCAGAGAGAGACAGTGGGAGGTGTCCAGTGCTGTTTGAAAACTCTTAACTATTTGGCATTTGGCTGGATGGGAACACACAGACCTCAACCGTGCATGGACATCTCCAAGCGGAAAGCTCATAACAGTTTCAGCAACGAAACATAACAGTCCCCGCAGCACCAGGAGGATGGCTTACTCTGACAGCAGCTGCCACTGCAGCAGCGAAAGACGACAGAACAGCATCTTGTACAGCATTTTAAAGAACGACAGTCAGATTGCGCAACTTGGGAACCAGCCGAGGACCCCGAGGCTCGCCTTGTCCATGCGCGCGTGTGCTTGCGGCTCCAAGACGAAGGTGTCTCTCCGCTTCCCTCAGACCACATGCAAAGCCGCCTCCGCGGTCCTGGTCAAGACCCTGAAGTTCGTGAAGAACGTGCCGTGTTTTCGGGAGCTGCCGGTGGATGACCAGCACACGCTGGTGCGGAGCAGCTGGGCGCCGCTGCTGGTGCTCGGCATGGCGCAGGACAGGATCGACTTCGAGACTTCAGAGACGCAAGAGCCCAGCATGCTGCAGCGGATATTAACGAGCGGACAGGACAAGCAGGACCACCAGAGTAATAACGGCGGAGTGGCGTTGACCGACGTTCAGGGTATTAAAATGTTTCTGCGGAAATGCTGGGGACTGGACATAAGCACTAAGGAGTACGCGTACTTAAAAGGGGCCATTCTGTTCAATCCAGGTGAGTCGTGCTTACCGGTCACCTGAAGTAGGACACATTTTAGCTGCTGTTAAGAATAACTGAGTTAACTGTGAACCAAAATGTAATTATTAACATTCATAATAATAGAATGTTCATAGTTGTCTTTAAATCACATTGTAATAATTCATATTCATAATAATAACAATAGCAATAAAAATACATACATAGACAACCTGAATAAAGATAGTTCACGTTTTTAACTTTAACTGGCTTAAATTGGGATCACATTTTAATTAATAATTTTCATAAGCATTAACTGTAGGCTATAATATTTTTAATAATAATAAAAAATAGGCTTTTTTAAATAATAATACACACAAGTAAATAAATATCAAAAATAGTGCTTTTTTTGCTTAATTATTTTAACATGAGCCACACTGTATTATTGAAATTCTTAATAAATAATAATAGTATACTTATATTTTCATCATATAATAATAATAATAATATTATATCTAATTATTTGGAACAATAATAATAATAATAATAATAATAATAATATATATATATATATATATATATATATATATATATATATATATATATATATATATATATATATATATATATATATATATAATATTAAATATGAATATATGACAATGTATTAATCAAAGTTTCATGACATAAATGTTTCTTTGTTTATCATGAATTGTTCTCAGAAATTAATAATGAAAATTATAGTCAGGTGTACGTTTTATCAAAGGTTATCTGTTTAATTAGGGTAATTTCAGATCATTAAGGTATTTCTGGTACAGAATATAACAAGTCTCTTTTCATCTCTAGATGTTGCAGGGCTGCAGTGTCAACATTACATCCAGGGCCTGCAGAGCGAGGCAAACCAGGCGCTTAATGAATATGTCAAAATGATTCACCATGGGGACAGTGTAAGATTCGCCAAACTCTTCCTCGCCCTCTGCATGCTGAGATCCATCAACGCCAACGTGGTGGCCGGTCTGTTCTTCAAACCAGTCATTGGAGCTGTCAACATGGAGGAACTTCTTCTGGAGATGTTTTATGGGAAATAAACTCCAATGCAAATGCCCAGGCAGAATTCTCAAACTTTGAAAGAGTGGCAGTCAGCAGTGGACAGAGAGATTTTGAAAATGACTGATTCCTTTTTACACATGCTATTTTTGTACGACATAAGAGCTCTCTTTTTGCCTTCTGAGTTGAACTCATCGCTGAATCCAAAGTTGATGACAACGTTTTTTCCATTTGGGGAAAGAGCTTTATAACCGTTCTGATTGTGCAGTTTTTTTTACTTGCTTTTCTGTGATGTTGTGAAGCCTTCTGATGAATTTCATCTGATTCTCTGTGACACTTTGTAATAACTTCCATTAAGAAATCATTAACAAGCATTCATTTATTTTGCATTTAATTTATACATTGAAATATAATTATATTGGATTTAAATATGCTATAATATATTACATTTAATAATAATAATATATTATTATCTCAATGTTTCATGGCATCTATTTAAATACAAATTAAATAATGAACTGTTTTGCATTTTATAATGTAATCATTTTGAGTATTATTGTTAATGAAAGTTATTATGAAGTGTAAACTATGTTTGAATATTAGAAAGCATTGTACATTTTTGTTATGCAATGACATAATGAAACATTACACTTATTCACATTCCAACAACGTGATTGACAGATAGCCTATGTAATTTTTGGATTACATTAACAGTTTCGAAAAACATGTCAGAGTGATGACAGACTTAAGCACAAATACAAAACAGCTATGAAAATAAAATAAAAACGAGGAAATAATTGATTGTGGGATTGTTCTTCAATATAGCCAATGTACCAAACAACTGCATTATACCCCCATAGGTGAGCACACTGTGTCACAAATATTCACCTTATGTATGGAGTCGTGGCTCTGTAGCTTCATTCATGCCACAAGGTTAGTCTGGTATTAGAAAGCGCTGTTGTAGTCATTGTTGGACCAAGCATAAAAGTACAGAAAAACATATGAAAGAAATGTATAAAGATGCATTGAAAGGTCATTTAACAATATTAATAATATTAATAAAAACATGTCTATTCCTATAAATGATGACTAGCCAAAGAGTATAACTGTGATACAGGTTAAGTGTTGCTCGGCCTACGTTTCATAAAAAATAAAATACGGACATTGACAAATGTCTTAATGGTTGTTTTGAAGACAACTGTCTGGCCAGTCATAGTTGAGCCAGAGACAGGTGATATAGATAGAAAAGAGCTTGTCATGGTGGGCTGATCAGTGATGACTTTGAATGCATTAGAAACAACCAATAAAGAATCATTAGATAGTATATTTTTTATATAATATTATATTTACAATATTCTTACAAATGCATTTGTGCATACACTACTATTCAAAAGTGTTTTTCTTCTTCTTGAACAAGCACTGGCTGAAGGGCTGCAATCTGATCTTACGAGATGCTATGTCCAGCCTTCTTTCCATTCTTACTCACAGGGAAAGTGAAGAGAGTCATGATCAACAAATCCAGTTCACAGAAACGTAATGGCTTTAGTGCACAAAAAAAAAAAAACACCCTCTTTTTTAAATGTATAATCTAATTGGTAAATATTGGTAATATTGGTGATAATTCTCCAATAATTCTCTAATATTCCTCTGAATGTATAAATATTTTTATGAGCATCCAGTTGGTATGAGGCATAAACAAATCCTTTTAAATCGATTTTTTTAAATCAGCTTTTGCTCAGAAAGGCTGTTCAGCACCTACAACCAGTATTTATTTGACAGCACACATAAAAGAACTAATAAAAAAAAAACATATGGCTTTATCACATATAGCGATTAATTGATTTTTTTAAGAATTCTTCACTGAAACAAATTTTAATATTTATATTTAGAATTAATTTATTTTTATTTTCTGTTTTAGCTTCAGTAAGTACCCTGTCTTATGTATTCAGGTTATTTATTTATATATTACACATTTTCTTGTACGTTTTAAGTTTGTTTAATTTTTTTCCCTTACATTTTTATCTAATATTTATATTCTATTTCATCTTTATTTGAATTACTGACAACAATTAATAAGTTTTGATTATAGTTTACTATTTAGTAAATGATAACAACTCTGCTACATGCACAGGACCCCCAAAAAAATAAAATAAATACAAATCACAATTCACCAGTCTTTTATGTGCCATCCTATCCAGCTGGTTTATATCTAGGTTCCATTTGATTTGACACACGTAAAACGCTATTAATATTCCATTCATGTCCTTCTTAATTATCCCATGTTCATGTGTTGACATCCAGCACATGCTTGAAAGCACATGCCACATTTGCAGTCGGTGTTCACTATCATCCAGACAAGCTCTATAAAGGCAGCTCTTGGCCGCAAGAGGCCTTTCAAATATTGATCTGCTTTCTTTGCCAGCAGAAGTCACTGCTCTTTAGTAGCATCTCACTAGGCGGCAGAATGAGAGAGTTGTCTGTGTCAGAGTCTCGATCATAGCCTGCTAAGCAACTCTTCTCATTGCAGCTGGAGGAAGAAATTATGTATCAGTCTTTCTTTATATTGTAATATATGCACTTTGAGCTGTGTTGCAGTAACATCAAAAGCATTACCTGTTTTGTTCTGTAGTCATTGCACTGTCCTCACATATCTTCACCACAGTGTCCATGCAGTCATTCTCAGGCTTTTGAAACCTGTGAATACATCAACAGTGTACAAGTTAATGACTAAAGTAAAGTGAAAGTGATGTGACATACAGCCAAGTATGTCAACAAATATTCAACTAGTATTCAATAGTCAATCCCTGTTGTCCTGTTTTGGACTTGTAAACGGTGCTTGATTTGTGCATATTTCTCTCCGGATTCAGACAAGATGATTTTTTTCCACTTTAGAAAGCAATATTATGGATTAAAATGGATTAAAATTAAATGAACATTACATGGACACATTAACTTCTGATGACAGATCACTCTAAATTGTAATGCAGACAAATGCATTTTCTGTAAAGCTGCTTTGAAATCATGTGTAAGAAGGCTATACAAATACTTTTGAATTGAATTGAATTAAGGATTCATATTTTAGCAACAATTTGAAGTTAAATATATCTTTATGGCATTGTTTCTTACATACACCTTTATTTGTATTTATTTATTGTGGATTATTGTGATGTTTTAATCAGCTGTTTGGACTCTCATTCTGACGGCACCCATTCACTGCAGAGGATCCACTGGTGAGCGAGTGATATAATGATACATTTCTACAAATCTGTTTTGATGAAGACACAAACTAATCTAACTCTCTTGGGTGGCCTGTTGTAGCATTTTTTGTATTTTTTTTTTTTCTGGGTGAAATATTCCTTTAAGCAAATGGGATGCAGAAGTAAAATATTCACATTCAAAATATATAATAAAACAGCAAAACAACCTGGGTTCCAGACGCTCTTTTACTTTGGCTATGGATAAGATGTAGGGTCCAATTTGTCGTGCAATGGTTGTCAAGTAAGAGTTTTCTTGCTTCAGCTGCAGAAGGTCATGGAGCTGTGCTGTAATTAGTAAATGAATCAGTTCACTAATTAGTGCAAGGAAATAACTTAACATGCATGGTAAAATTAACCCTGAGGCAGCACAGACAACTTATTGTTTTTCCTCACCTTCATAGATCTCTTGCTCATTGGTTACTCTTTGAAAGGTCACATCCCACATCTAGAAACACATCCAGAATATGCTAAAGTGCTGCTGTTTTTTGAAAGAAGAATGTTTTTTGCAGGAATTATAATTTATCCTCACCTGCAGAGCAGAGTACTGAGATGCAATCTGTTCGTCAATGAGTAGAGACCTTTCCAGGATCTCATCCATAGTGTCTGTGTTGATGAGAGAGTGATGTTTTGTCAGGTCTCTGTGCATCTCCTGAACCTCGTCCTTCAGCCTCTGGACCTCTGTCTGAAGAAACTGGCGCATGAAAAATGCATAGAATTGCTAAATGAATACACACATACAAACACAATAAAACAAAACCCAACAACCTTGTTTACCTAATACATGTATGGAATCGAAAAAAAAATTTATTCTCTTGGTTACAAATAACTTGAATGCAGTAGCATTCAAAAATCGTAAACCAATAACAGTGTTAAAGAGATTATTTTAAGATTAAAGTATATATTATGCATTCATGTGTGATAGATGTCTCTAATTTATAGAATTTGTTTACACACCAAATAGATTTTAAAAAATACTGTGAAATGACTTGCAGAGTTTTTGTTCCTGTTATTCATTAAAAAATTATGTTGAGGATGAATTTTTTTTTTTTAAATGGGCAATAATTTTTGGTTTAATTTTGTAAATGTTTATGCTTGCACTAACATATTCAAACCACAGACTAACAAAAATAGATATATAAATCACAATTTTGACTCCATGGGATCTATAAAAGACTATATATATGGCTTTAGTTATTACTGAATGAGGATTAACGAAGCTGTTCTCACCCTATAGCTCTTCTCAAAATTGCGGCAGTGTTCAGTGAAGGGTGACTCTCTGCCCTCAGCCAGCAGCACCTTGGTGCAAATGTTTCGGTTAAAGGTGGGTCTGTGGCCAAAAGGCATTTCACTGACAGAAGGGGACGGGCACGACAGAGGCAGAGGGGACAGCCTGTGGTAGGATAAGAGAGAAACAAGTCTCTATTCAAAATAGCTCCCTAAAAGAAGTCTAAATGATTTAACTTGTCCTCTAAACAGACTATAGATTGTTCAGAGTCAGAATTCAGAGTCAGAATTGTTTTTTTTTAAGGTTAAGATTGCTCTAATGAAGATTTTAAATTGGCAGGTACTGACATTGAATGTACATTATGTTAAAGGAAAAGCAAGAACAAATGCAAATCCTCAAATAAACTAAACCAGTAAAACACAAGAACATTTAACAACACAGATTTAATAACAATTTTTTTATTTACAATGACGATAAACAGCTAAAAGAACATCCAACTTTTTTTTTTTTACGTTTTAGTAAAAAACTATTTATGTGCATTTGCCATTTTATTGTTATTTTTTAATATTCCTATTAAATTTAATATTTAATTTAGTCCTTCAACTTAAACAGTTCTTTCAGTCAAATTTACAATTTCTTTTATTAAATGAATATTTAATTCAAATGAAAAAAAAAAAACACACTGTAAAAAATAAGTGTAATTTTAACTGTAAAATTTTGTAAAAACGCTACGGAAAAAAACTGATAATAGGTTAACAGTAAGTTCCCGTACTATATACAGGGAAAAACTGTAAAAGATCTAACAAAGCATTTAATGTAAATTTACAGTAAAATTCTGTTAATTATACAGCTTTTAGAAGTAAAAAAAGAACAAATCAATGTATAATTTACAGTCTAAAACTGTAAACTGATATTCCCAGAATTCCCTGCGTGACACTCCACGTTTGAAAGTATTTTGTTTAAATAATCATGTTTTTAAATAGTTCTTGTTATCAGTTATGTACATTTGAGCTTTATGTTACATCTTCTGTTGCTTAATGAAAGTTTTTTGCATTATTTAAGTATCACGTGTGTTACCATGATGGTGTTTTGTGTTTCCATAAATGTGCACCTTCTATATGTTAATATATACTTCTGCTTGTGGTGAAGCTACTTGTGATGAGCTTTGATACTTCATGTGGCTTTCTCTTATACAGTACCATCTTTATTATTATGGTGGTTGTCAGTATTTTCAAGGTACAAAACAGATTTAATTTTGTGTGTTGTTGAATTTACTGGTTTATATTCACATTTTCTTGTTTGTAAATTACAGCTTTATATTGTAAAATTAACAGTTTTTGACGTAAATGTGTTTACAGTTTTCTGTATTTTTACAAAATTATTCTGGCAACCACAGCTGCCAAAAAGTTTTTGTAAAAACAACAAGAAATTTTTTACAGTGCAGTTTTTAATAGTTTTAGTTAACAATACCAGCACTGAACTAAAAAAACTTCATGCTAAAAGAGCTTCATGACCATTGACGCTCCCTAAAATGAACCATGTGCAGAAACACAGCATTGCTACCTGTGCATCCACAAAGCTCTTTTAGAAATTCCTGAGTTTCAGGAACAGGAATTACAAGCTTAGGAATGAAAACCTATTGAAAGCTCATAATAAGGCAAACATCAAGAAAAAGGAGAGTTACCTTTGTTTCAAAGCTCCTTCAATCTCTCTTTCCTAGTTACAAGTACCGTGTCGGTCCAAGTCCCACAAGTGAGTCTGGACACTGTATGTTCTCCGTGCCTAAGTGACAAGTGTCCCACCCCAAACTTTTACCAATTTAAAATGCTGGCATCAGCGGTGACATCAGCTGCATAGGAACAAAGTGCTCCCAATGGCCTAGCACTTTTGTATGAGCTCTGTGCTATGAGCAGAATCCGAGACACTTCTCTGAAATTCTGTTAAAAATAGTGAGAGAAGCCTGACCTCCATACTATCCTGTCTGCTGGCACGGGGGTGGATGGGGAAGGATGTTTGTTTGGTGGAAGGCTTCACAAACCTGTGAATGGTAGGGATGATTGATGTGGAAAGCTGTCACAGGGACTTGCGTCATTGGACATCTCTCTTTGGAGAGATGGAGGCTGCTGTGGTGGAATGGCTGTATTCATCCTGATGTCTTCTCACTTTAGGTTTTCCGTGTAGATGTATTGAGGCTGTAATGAGTCGTTTGAGAAAACGTGCTGAGTAGATGGTGTGGCATGGAAATGAAAACTCAATATGGAACCTTTTAATCATGACAGTGGGCTGAGGATTAGGGCTGATATTTCACAATGGCTTCGCCAAATTGGTCGCTTAAGCCAGACCTAAAAATGTATGACATTGCATTACATAACAAAATATAAAATGGATGCGTTAAATAGATCAAATGGATAGCATATTAAAGTGTATATTAAAATCTATCTTACATTTCATAATATTACAGTATTTACTGCTTTGGGTGAAATCATTCTTGGGCATAAGAAAAAATATATACCTATATTTTTAATATACGTACTGTTTTAAATATATACATTAAATATATTTGGTTTTCATTTTTGATATTTTATTACACTCTCTGATGTCAAACTTAATGACTATGGTTCCTGTTTAAAAATTATTTGTATTCATTATAATGGCAAGTTTTTTGAAGGTAGGCCTGAGAAAAGATCAACATTTATTTGCAGATGACACGTGGATTGAAATTTTGTTATCTAATGCTCAGATGGTTTCAAAAGCAAGAACTGCACAGCTAAAATTCATCAGCAATGAAAATAGCAGCATTACGCAGATAGACAGGAATCTATGCATACACTAAGCAGATATTCTCACAACATAAGTCCTCTCCTCCAGTTTCTTGGAAAACTGCTTGTACAAACTCCATATAGTTCACTCCCTGCACCAGGAGTTCAATGACGTCTGAGGTGGATTCGGATAATAGGAATTTGGGATCACATCCCTTTCTTTCGTAAGCTCTTTTCATTTATATTCGCACAATGTCTGCTGAACTAATCTTACTCACTGCAAGCTAAAGACCCAAACTGATCTGGAAACAGTCCTCATATACAGCTGTTTTATAAATAAGGCTCTGAAGCGGTCCAGTCAGAGGCATAACTCACTGAGCCCTTCTCCCGGAATGAGAGCTTTCCAGGAAGTCTGGCTCCTGTGTCCCTGTGCCTCATGTTATCACCTCAGGTCCTGGCACCTCACAGACACAGGACTGCTATAACAGGACAGTTGCCACCTGGTGCTTGTCAGGGAGGGTTACGTAAATGTTTCTCTATTAAGCTAAATAACTATCTGAGTAAGCACAAGAGTAATGCCAGTGTCTCCTTCCTGTTGTGTGCTGTCAGAGTCATTAGACAGAAGCATCTGAGTGTCTGAGCCCCTTGACATGCTATATCACTGCTTTATTAAAACCATTTTTTTTTGCATTTATTTGATCAAAAATAACAGTAGAAAACAGTAATAATGTGAAATATTATCACAGTTTAAAATGAATGTTTTCTATTTTAATGTATATTTTAGCAGACATTACTCCAGTTTTTAGAGTCACATGATCCTTCAGAAATCATTCTAATATGCTGATTGGGTGCTCAAGAAATACTTTTTATTATTATCAGCGTTGAAAACGGTTGTCCTGATTCATATTTTTGTGGAAACAGTGATAGATTTTTCTTTTCAGGATTCTTTAACAAAAGTTTTAAATAGCAGAATGTATTTTAAACCGAAATCTTTTGTGACATTATACTCTTTTTTGAATGGAAGTCTATATATCATTATATATTTACTTTATTATATTGTTTTATATTATAATAGACTTCACCTACCAACAACAACAACAGCAAAACATTTTCTTTGTTTATTGTTATCTTTAATTATAATTTATTTATTTATTATAAATTAGATGGGATATATTCACATGTCCTTTAATCTCACCAACATACGTCAATTAATTTTTTTCAAAAGCGTTTAGTAAACAACATAGTCATTACAAGGTCAAACAAACAGAGGTAGATTAACAACGCTGCCATCTTATATTTCTTGCATAATACTATGAATGATGTTACAGATAAACTGCTCACCTGTTACTCAAAGCAAGTCCAGCAGTTACAGAGCCAGGCCTCCACTGGACCAACATCAAAAGAGGATTCAGACAGCGGGCAAACGCATGGTAGTCTGTGTTTATCTATACGTTTAATTCATCATTATCAGAGATCGGCACACTATGTTTGGCTGTGATCTCACCTCACTACTCTGGACAGGACAAAGCTTATGAGGGAGCTTTACAATGCTACACAGTCTATTAATTCAGCTTTACCATCACAGGAATAAATTACATTTTAATGGTACTAAAATCTGAATTATTCCACATTTTTGGCTGTAGGCAGGGTATTTAAAAACAATTAATGTATTAATGATATGTCTACTTACATATCCTAAATGTAGGAAATCATATTTATTGGCTGAGCTGAGAAAAGCGGAGCAGGTGATCAAGTGCACCTGAGAACAAAGATAAGATATAAAGTCATGACGTGAGTGAATGATGACAGACTCTATACTTTTGTATGACAACCCATTCTCACTCCAAAGGCGTCAAAAACCGAAGCATGGTCAAGCGCCCCTAGCGTCACTTTTATGACGCCAAATGTGCCTCTCGGCGTCGACTATCGAAGCACTACGACCTTCATTGCTTTCAGTGGGAAACTTTTGGCGTCAGAATTCGACACGAGGACAGGAGATGTTTATCGCTATGAAATCACGTTCAAGAAGTCTCATTCAGCACACATCGCGCGATACTTGCTATCAGTTCCACAGTTTGGGTGAGTAGTCGTATATACGCTCTTTTAATGCCTTTTATCAAATGTATTCTGTCTTCTTTATTAATCAGATTAGTGCCATATGTTTAATCGCTGTATTATATCGGTCATCCGCGGCTGTCTTTGAGTTTCATTGCGTTTAAATAAATGAACACAGCTGCTAATTAGTGTGATTCAACTCTATCTGTCACGTGACGTGCCATAGACCTTCGATTCCGTTTTATATTATTATTAATTTCAGGATCAATGATGTAAGTTGTATTTGTAGTAAAATCATGGTAATCACGACACAATAATAAATGAAATGTGAAGTTAAAACACAGTAAATGGGACATTAGTAACTGTAACTGTAGTTTTACTATGATATATTAATAATCAATACAATAATCACCAAACCAGCTATGTTTGTATCACTGTAATGCTAGTGTTTTTATGTGCTTTTATATGACAGATATCACAGTAATCATGTGTTCTGTACCATGCTTTTAATACCTTTTAATGTGAATCCAAAAAAATTAAAAATAAATAATAAAACATGTATTTTTCCATCTTGCAGTTCATTCATATAAGTTTATATATATATATATATATATATATATATATATATATATATATATATATATATATATATATATATATATTGCTCACAGATCATTATTAACATTCTGTATATAATTCAATTTTATTTTCTCTCCCCTTTTTTATTATTTATATTTTTAGCTGAAAAGACGTAAAGGCAGTCAGCCCAGTGGTGTTTCTGGAGAGGGATTCCTTCAGAAATGGAGAAGACAGAAAGCTGCGGAGGCAGATATTTGCAGCAGTAAGTCTGTGATAGTTTGTCTCTTTTATCAAAAATTCCTGCTGTTATAATTTGTACAGCATTTGTTGTTTCTTAAACTGTTGCACTGTCCAAATACCCACACTTGCCATCTTTTCACTTGACCACTTGATTACTTATTTGACGTCTTTCCTGTATTTGGCCTAGTGTTCGAGTGAGCATGATGACCACAAGTGTGTGTCGAACTTTTCATGACCTGATGACTGTGTTTCCCAATCCTGATCCTGGAGAACCCCAGCACTGCACGGTTTTGGTGTCTCTCTTATCTGCCTTGGAGTCTTCACTGATGAGCTGATGAGTTGAATCAGGTGTGTTTGATCAGGGAGACATCTCAAATGTGCAGTGTTGGGGTTCTCCAGGACCAGGATTGGGAGCCACTGCCTTATGGGACACTTATGTGTTTAAAGAGATTTTTAATATCTAATTATCAATATTTCACATACTGTACTAAACACATCACAGTCTTAATAATCCAGTTTAACACTTGTATGATATTGTACAAGCCCCAGGACGGTCTCATCTGACACTATCATAGAATTCATATGACTATAGCTTGTTATTAATTACTTGCTTTCAATAATGGATTCATTTAACATTTAATTTTACAGCATCTTTACAGAGGCTGCTTTTATGGTCTAAACAAAACACAGTGTAATGTATAAGTTGAATGTAATGTAATATTTCTGTTTTACAGGATTGTTTGAGGATAACACTGCAGTTCTCCATCACGCACAAGGACTCACCTCGTTAACTCTTTATCCCCCACACACACAGATATGGTCCCTGGATCAGTGATTAGACTTTGCAGTGGTTAGATTTTTGCAGAAGATGTAACTTTGTTTTATTTATAAGCTCATAATGAATACATTACAGAACCAGTGATGAAAACAATAGTTAAAAATAGTATTTTTCGTATTGATAAAGCATTTTGTTCTCTTTTTCAAGCTTCATACAGTGAACTTTTTAGACTTTAATTAAGAGTTTTAGTAAAGGAGATATTCATACACAGTCATCCCCTAGCTCCAGTCATGAAGTGAATTCATGATGTTATGTCAAAGCTAGCAGGTGTTTGTTTTCCTGAACACTTTCTCTGTCTTCCATTGTTCAGACAATCAGTGTTTATTTGATGCTGTGCTGATTGAGTTTTATAGATGATATTGCACACTTGGCATGCATGTCTTCATGGTGTTTTTTTGTGAGTTTGAAACATTTACATTGTGTTGTATAACATTTTGGTCAATTTAATTTTTTTAATAAAATTGATCTTTTTCCAGTGTTCTCTGAAAGACATACTGTATTTACTGTTTTGTTTTTAATAAAAGCATTTTCATTTGCATACTGAAAATAGTTAATGTTTACAACATAACTGCCTTTTTATTCTTTATGGTGGCAAAAACGAGCTTGGTGACAGAGGATGCAGTGTAGTAATTTGGGCATGTTGTCTTTAAATGAGTTTGACATATCAATAAATAATGGAAGATCCTTACAAAAATATGCATGTTTATTATGCTTTATGTATTTATTTGTTCATTCATTCATTCATTAATTTATAATTTCTGTTTTTATTCCTAGGGTTCAAATGGTAGATAATGGTAAATCACAGAAACACAAATGTGAACAATTTTAACTTTAAAACACAATGTAATATACAATGTAAATTTTAGAAGCACGTCATTTGATTAGTAAATATATTTGTCTTTGGTCAAAAAAAAAAAATATACAAATCTTAAAAATGTGTCTTATATTTAATGAGAGGAATCTATCTGTTGGATACAACTGCGACTGCTGGGCATGTGCACATCAATATTGCCCAATTTTTGTCAAGCTGAACAACGGAGGAAGGTGAAGACGTTAATAAAACAGAATCTAATAAGTAGCAAGCTTAATCTATTGTTAACCGAATCTATCCCTTCAGCCGAAAAACGAAAGACATCTGTCATACATGGATAAGGAAGTGTGACGCTGCTGCTCAGCTTAGATGTCATTGGCTATGACTTTTCAGGACAGTCTGTGGTTGGACTATCTTTTAACCCATATTAAACAGCGCATCATGTTAAAAAGTATGTTTTGCTCCTATCATCACATTAGTAATATATTAAGTCAACAATTAAGTGTTGCTATCTTGAGAAAAATGACATCTTAAGCGAGATCCTAATCCTGACCCTAAGCATAACTTCAATGAACTACAAAAACAGCCCCCTAGTGTTGCCTTTCTATAGATAGAACGATGGAGGCTTGTGGGTAATGTAGTTTAAAACTTTTTATTAACGAAACTAAATAAATTATTTATTTTAAGGTAAACTGGATATCTAAATATGTTTATTGTGCAAAACATCTGTGATATATTTGAGAGGCAGGCTGAAATGTGGTATTTTACAGTGAGCAATATTTAAAATTGCTTTTATGCCAGCTTTCCACTTATTTCTGAAAACTGAGCTCAACATTATTTTATCAGCATAGCATAAGTAATAAATCCCTGCCCATTTTCTCTTTGATATGTTAATTGACTCTGATTTACAGCCATTTGAAATGCACAGTTTGGGCTCTTCCGGGGGTGCTACTGGGCCCCTGGGGGTAGCAGGGCAGTAAAACCTACATATATGTATTCTCCTCATCATGAAACAACAAACTGAGCTGAGTCACATTTATATCTGACATTTTCACAGTCCTCTGTTTTCTATTCTATTTCATCATGGTATTATACCTTTAGACAGGACATTGTGAAGCCATCTGATGAAACATGGAAAATTAGAAAGAAATATTTAATAATGAAAATAATAGATTATTTCTTTGATTTTGAAGTAAATGCAAGAAATATAATGGATGAACCTGCAACAACTTGCCATTATCTATTCCCCACTGTAAAGCAGTAATCAAGGACAATGTATAGACATTGTGATACTTCACTATTACACAAGGACAAATTCATGCAGTGCTAAGAATATTAATTTATATATATATATATATATATATTATATATTATATATATATATATATATTATATATTATATTAGCATTATTATAACTAATTAGCCGAAATCAGTGTAAAATGTCCTCCTCACCCCGTATCTTGCTCCTCAGGTGCTGGACATCAGTAATGTGCGTGCTCTTGGTTTTAATGCAGTACAAGATCCATTGATCATTCCTGCTACATTCTCAGTTATCCCTCAAGTGTTTGTAACAATAAAGCCCATGGCACCATCTTGTAATGCAGAATAATTAATCTTGTAACTCCTGTATTTCACAAAAAATGTGCATATTTGTTACTAAAATATAAAAAAATACTTTCTGGTGTACTGATGTCCCAGATGTTATTAATCCGATCAAAATGTTTATGTCTTAAATAAAATAATCCCAATAATTAATATGTCGTTTTTCCAAGTCTAAAATAAACACATATGAGCCTACCTAGTAAAATGATGTATTTACAAGAATCTTCAGAACACAATTCACCATTTTATTTTATTGAAGCATAGACTATAAAGTTGATAAAGTAGCATCAAGACAAATAAGATTCAATGAAAAATAATTATCATCAGATACATTAACCTCATATATAAATCAGTTCCCACAGATGAGTGATGAAATGTCCTTAAAGTCACACAGTCCCATCCAGTCAACTGTGATACAGATCATGTGATACATATAAGACATGTGATACTGTTCCAGAAAATAATGATTCCTTATCATCACATCTAAACTGGTTTCATCTCCCCATCGTGATCTTCTTCTCTCGTGTCTGGAAACAGTTTGTGGTTGATGTCCAGCACTGATGTGGTGTAGCTTGTTCTCAGCCAGAGGATCTCTCAGTCCTAACATCCAGACCTGGTCAAAGTGAAACACACAATGCAGAAGAAGTTGTTTAATGGACAGAGAGCGCAGCTTATGTTCTGTGTGTTTTAGCAGGGTGAGCAACTATGACCCTTGTAGTACTGTACACTTACCATTCTTCAAGCTGGTTTTAAGACCTTTTGAGAAGCTTTTTCTGAGAGAATTTACCACATCCTCTTTTTTCTCCTTTCAAGAGCATCACTTGGTCAAAACCCCTCATTTGGCTGATGAGATCATCTGTACAAATAAAATACTGCAATAAATATGTCATTCTGCAAGAATTAAGAAAAAGTTACAGAAGCAAAGGTCTTGCTCATGAGACATTAGCATGTGTAGTTCTCAGAGACTCTAGAATTCATCTGTTGTTGCAGTAAATGTGTTTTTTTTCCTCTAGATTTTTCTCCAAGTTCCTGACTTCTCTCACAAATGTGTTTTAGTCTGTGCAGTGTAAGGCCTGGCTTCAAACCAATCAACTATCAATTCACAATTTATAACATATTTACAAAACAATGAAATAATGTCAATTGGTGTTTATATCACTAAACCAATTTCATGATACTTGTCTGCTTTTAAACAGGTGGTGTGTTTTTAAAAACATAATATTAAAATGTCCAGTCACACTTTGCTAATGCTGTATATTGTAATAGTATAAAACGAAATCAAGGCTGACATGACCAGTTCTGTGAGAGATCATCATAAAATGTTGTATAACATTGCTTCAACACACACATACCAGAGGACTTCTTGTTTGTTTGAGCTCAAGAT